>NC_048595.1:448000313-448300313 GCF_003668045.3 Cricetulus griseus
TGTGTGTATGTATGTATGTTTTTGACATTTGGCTATCCCCAAACTCATAATTTTGTTTGTCTAGCTCCCAAGTTGTGGGAACATATATGCCACCAAGCCTGGTTTCATAAACCATTTTTAATGTTTAAAAAGTATCAAATAATTCCTTTGTTCTCAAACAACAGCTCCCAGGGTGTTTGTGCTGTTTTGTTATGATTTAGCGATCAGCAAGGACCTCTATCCTCACAAGTTATTTCTTAACTTGCCTTATAGAGTCATCAATTAGTGCTCAAAATACTTCTTATGTCTTCTGAGGTTTTCTCCTTTGTTTTCATGAAGAGTGCTTTGCTTTCTCCTCTGGAATGCCAGCCACAGAGCTCCAGTGAAAGCAGTCAGTCCACACAGTATGCACCCACGTTACCCTGAAGGTGGGTGAACATGTTTCCTCCTAAGCTTGCTTCCTGTTCAGTTGCAAGTTGCTATAAATACCACTTCCACAAAGCTCTGAGGATTCTCTTTAAAGTGACTTGGCCACTTCCAGTCAGTCATGTTGTCAAGACGGCAATAATAAATAACATTCGTAAAAACGGAGAATCCAACGTCTATAGTGGAGCATGGGTCTGCTTTATAAATTTGACTAGAACAGCCTCAATTCATTTATGTTCACTTGGAATTAGAAATAGTCAATATGAAGGAGCCTGTTATGGGTCAGCCTCTTCCCAAAATTCATGGGATGAAATATTAACCCTCAAGTTGATACATACTATAAAATAAAAATCTGTGAGAGTGGATCTGGTCAGTGTCACTATGAAAGACACTCCACTGGGATCTCTCACCCCTTCCACCAGGAGTGGACACAATGAGAAGAATGTATCTACAAAGCACAAAGCAGATTCCTGTGAGACACAGGCTCTGTGGGCACATCACTCTTGACCTCCCTAGACTCCCAAACGGGAGTAATGAAGCTGTTGTTTATAAGTCACTCTGGTCTCTAGAATTCTGCTACAGAATGCAGACTCAGGACCCTTTAAGAACACAGCACCAATTATACATCCATTTCACCCTATTCTGCCCTTGCATCAAAGGATAGAATCAGTACGGAGTAGTCTTATGTTCCTTATGTCTTCAGTCCGGTCATGTAAGTTGTAAGGAGAAAGGACTATGTGAAACAGAGGTCAAATGGGCAAAAAGACTGTGTAAGCTTCATGTTAGACTGAATAATTTAGTTAACAATGTATTTCTTAATGTTTTATAGATTGATATGTCTAATGTATAGGAAAGTTAGCCAAAAATCATCCTAAAATATAAGTCCATAGAAAATAAATTTTAAATGAACAGGATTTATTGTGATTAATCATTTTGATTTAGGGTTAGGTTCTGAAAGAGTTCAGGAAGACATTTGTATATATTTACCTTTTGTTGGATTGGAATACAAACTATTTCTAACACACACACACACACACACACACACACACGAAAAATGGGATTTCTAGCCAGTCCTGATTCATACAGAGAGAATTGACTGGAAAGATTTGTTTGTATTTCCTGCACTATGTTGCTCAGGTAAGTTTACTGTTTAGATCTCAGAATAATCTACATGTTTCCTTTGAAAGAAAAGATCCTGCTTAACAAGCCACTAAGTCAGTTTGTATCTTGCAAAGAGTTATTAAATAGTTTCTATTTGCTACCCAATTTTCTCTTTATTTCTCAATAGATTAAAAAAAGTGGACTTAATCATTTCAGAAAAGTACTCTGTCACAATCTTAAGTAAAGCTGTAGAATAATCTAATTCAGAGTAAATAGAAAATTAGCCTCATTAACTCTAACAGACTAACCACATATTCTGGATATAGAGCAATGTGACAGCCATACTTTCAAATTGTTAGTGTCTAGAGCTGTCCTGACTTTTGAGCTTAACAATAAAATTGATTGGCTTGACTTCACCTGGATGATTCTGAAATAATGCAGAAATATTCATACACAGAGGCTACTTGAAGAGTAATATAAACAGCTGGCATGAGGCAGCTCTTGAATATTTTTGCATCTTTCCTCTCTAATAACCTTTTCATGCCCTTACACTGACCATTTCGAACACATATATGAATAAAGGCATTTCTAAAAGCAATTCATCTTCATTCTACCATCTAAAGCCCAGCAAAAGTCACACTGCACCCATGAATAGAGCACATTCATTCAAAATGTTCCAAGCAAGTTTTGAATAGAGCAAATGCAGCCATGCATCTAACTGCAGTTCCACCCTACACTGACATCAGAGAAATCAGACTTCACCTTTCATTAGCCGAAAAAGTTTTGGAAACCTTTACCCTCTAAAATGTTATCTCTTCTACTGTGAACAGTATTGTTGGCAACTTAACCTAGCTAAGAAAATGTAAAAACACCTTCATGCTACCTGGCATACAAGAGACCACCTGTAAATTAGTTTGATTTCCTTGACCTCCTAAACACCTACCAACTGGCTTCTTCCTTATAGTTCTACCCTTAAATTTACAGAAACAGTTTGAGTACCAATCTTCTCAAAGAAGATAACTGGTCCTCTGAATGATTTCAACAACAATGGAAAGTCCTCCTGACTTCTGAAACTGTTGTTTTCTATGCTCATGTCTAAGGTTTCTTTTACAAAAATATAAATATAAATAAAATAAAATAAAATAAGGCATTTATTCTAGAATTATGGATAAATCCAAAAATATAGATCCCCTGAGGAGAGATAACACCACAACTTAAATTCTTACCACATTGTAGAAGACTAGTAACAAACACTGTTTTCCTTTGGTTAATGGGGGAAAGTGGCGGAGAGAGCTCAATAGAAGAGCAGAAGAGTTACCCAGGCCCAAATCAGGTCCAGAAGGAAGGAAACTGATCTCTAGATAAAAGACAAAGACAAATTTTGACAGCCACACTTTCTTTCCTTCAGACCAGAAACTACACAAAAAAGGAACATGGTTAGCATTGTAATAGAATTATTATCATTGTTTTCTTTCTTTTCTTTTTGAGACAGGTCTCACTCTGAAGTCCAGGCTGGTTTCAAACTCCAGGCTGTCCTCCTGAATCAAGCTCCAGAATGATGGTATTTTAGGTGTATGCCTTTTACCTTTTGATGGTTCAGATTCCACTTTCACTTAAGGGCTTATTTTTACAGGGACAACATTTTCTATAGCTCTTCATCAAAGCATTTATGTGATTGGGCATCGTATAATTAGAAACAAGGCCACTTCCCATGGTGGAATGTCATTGTCTACAGGAAGAGATATGTATGCCTTTAACATCCATACATATAACTATGAAATGATGGTTCCAGGTCTGTTCACCCAAAGTTTACAGAAAAAAAAGGGGGGGGAAGAAAGAACGAATGAAGGAAATTCAAAGAAAGCCACCAAAATTATTATATAGCAAGGTTTTCTAATCAGTTGTTTCTAACTTTTTTACTCTTAAATGGCTAGAGGCTCCAGGAGATGCTCTGTAAATTATTCTGTCCCCAACAGGCAGTCAAAGAAAGAACAAAACAAAGGGAGGGAAACTTTTGTTTTGTTTTGCTTTTGTTCAACTGCACATCAATGACTCTTTGTGGTGTGGTTCAGCCCAAAACCACATACTCCACCACTTTAGTCAGCTTGACAGCCTAGTGGGAAAATATGAGGTGATTTAAGAAAATTCTGAAAGTGCCAAAGCTGTCAGACCAAAGCACTTATGGTCTTTGATTGCGGACTTACAAAGAACAAAGGCCACATGTATGTTTTGTATTCTAGACCAGTACTCTCTGGACACTCTGGGAACATTAAACAATAGCACTTCAATGTAGAAGGACTTTAAAGTCCTCATTGACTCTTGGACTAGGCTCCTTAATCTGTAATTCACGTTGTATATGTGTTCTTAAATCTGGGCCTTCCCAAGGGTAAAACATTCTTTATATAAAGTCTCAATCATCCTCCAGTGGAGACTAAACATAAATTAATTTAATCATTAATTAATAAATAATTTAATTAATAATTAATATAAATAGAAACTTTCTCTGGCTATATCCTATAACTTGTTTTGTAATGAAAGGTAGCATATTGACTTCTGTGTGTCTGTCTATCATCTATCTGTCTATCCATCTATTTGTCTATCTGACCTGTCTATCCATTCATCTATCCTATCTATCTATCTATCTATCTATCATCTATGTATCTATCATCTATCCATCTAGGCTTTGGATCCACTTTCTCAGCTGAGTTACCACCATACTTATCATTCTATTAACTCAATGTATCTAAGTTTTTAAAAAGCATAGTTCAAGAGGGTACTTGGAAAACTGACTATTGAAATTTGCATATTATTTCTGTTACAGATGAGATGTTCTAACCCAACGAAGTTCATATATGTTGATGCTCTGACCTAAAGCATGGCTGTGTTTAATATAGAGACCATAGGAGATGATCAGATGTAAATGAGGTAATAAGGTTGGGACTCAAGACCAACAGGGTTGATGTCCTTATAACTGGAAGGGACAGACAGCTTTCTCTCCACAGTGTGAGAGACACAGTGAAAAGGTGGCAATCTGCAAAGCAGAAAGTCCTTGTCAAACACCACCCAACTGAGCCTTGATCTGCTGTGCTTGGCTCCCCAAAACAGTGAAAAAATGAATTATCTGTTTAACACACACACACACGTATGTTTTCAATTTAGAGACAAAATTTTGTGCTCAAAACCATAGAGAATCAATTATTTTCAGTGTAAAGAGGAAGAAAATATTTTCCTCAATTCTTCTAAAAAGGATGGGGTAGACAAATGTGTCTTGTGCTCCCTGCCGGGTGTGTCCATTTTAGAGAAAGACCATGAGAAAATGATGCTATTGCTTACAAGTTTATGAAGGAAAAAAGCATAAACAATTCAAAACCCAAACTAAATACTAAGGCAAAAGAATCACTACATACAATTTATTTCCCTTTAAAGGGGAGTTTATGGAAGTTCTCTTAAGAGGTACTTCTCAGGTTGTGTTGAAACCTCAATTGTAAGAGTCTTTTGTCACCAGTAGGGGGCAGCAAGGCACACTGGATCCCTCAATGTCTACCACTTGAAGATGGTGGGATAGCCTGAAGGTGCCTATCAGACCAACAATAAGTACTGCTGCATCACACAGGCCAAAAGGGAAATCTAACTACTAATAGGAGATAGTAACAATGCACAGGTCAAAGGCCAGGAAGATATCTCAGAAAAGTCCTTGCTGAGGATACAATCCCTGCAGGGATAGGTACCTGTAATCCCAGGCCTGGGAAGGCAAGACAGGAGAACCCCAAGCCTACTGGTGAGTCGTTTTGCAGAATAAGTGGGCTCTGGGTTCGAAGAGAGCTCCTGTCTCAAAGCCTAAGGTGGAGAGTGACGGAGAAAGACGCTCAACATCAACCCCTGCACGCACAGGTGCATGTGCGCGTGCACGAACACAACACATCAGACAAAACTTCCAGCACACCAATAGGAAGATGGAGGTGGAACTTAAAACATTTGCATTCCAGAAGTCAACAAGTGGCATCAGTCTGTAATCGTCCAAGGAATTCATCGGAATTACCCTGAGTAATTCAGATTATCTTGCTCTTATTTCTCACAGTTAAAATTTGGTGGGTTGAGCGGGAAGATGAGGCCCTTGACTGAAGAGGAGACCCGATTGCTGTTTGAGAAGATTGCGAAATACATCGGGGAGAATCTACAGCTCCTGGTGGACAGGCCCGACGGCACCTACTGTTTCCGGCTGCACAACGACCGAGTGTACTCTGTGAGTGAGATGATCCTGAAGCTGGCCGCCAACATCTCCGGGGATAAGCTAGTGTCACTGGGGACGTGTTCTGGAAAGTTTACCAAGACCCACAAGTTCCGGTTGCACGTTACCGCTCTCGATTACCTTGCACCCTAGGCTAAGTATAAAGCCTGGAGCAGAGCAGTCCTTCTTATATGGAAACCATGTGTTGAAATATGGTCTGGGTCGAATCACTGAAAATACTTCTCAGTACCAGGGAGTAGTGGTTTACTCCATGGCAGACGTTCCTTTGGGTTTTGGGGTGGCAGCAAAGTCTACTCAAGACTGCAGAAAAGTGGACCCCATGGCAATTGTGGTGTTCCATCAAGCAAACATTGGTGAATATGTACGGCATGAAGAGACATTAACTTAGTATGGGCATCCCAAGAACTCTTTGCTGTATGAGAGGACTTAAGCTGTTTCCTATGTGTGCAGACATCATCGTGTCAAATTTGGATAACACTGATATATGCAACTTGGATTCTTACTCAACAGAAATGGCTCAAAAATAGAGTTTCAGGCCATCTAGAGGCAAAAGCAGGTGGATCACAAGTATAGGGGGCTACTTGGGCAATTTCAAGGCTAGCCTGGGCTACATAGTGTGACCCCTGTCTCAAAAATCTAAAACAAACAAACCAAAACCTATCAAGTGTTTGTGTGAGTAAATAGTGTTTCTATTCTCAAAAAAAAAAAAAAATGGTGGGTTTTCCTCCCTCTTTTATTCAATTTCTTAAGCTCCCCTGGAAGGTAGTTCCATGACATTTTGCAAAGTTCACTAGTCTAAGACGTAGAGAAGGTTGACAGTTGCTCCTTCCTCCCCAGCAAACACAAAAGTAGAACTTGAAACATTGCAGAATTGCAGGGAAAAAAAAATAGGTTAAAAGGTTAAAAAAAAAAAAAGCTGTTAACCACCAATATCTGCCCAGTGAGTGAGGAGCTTAAAATATTAGACTATATGTTAAAAGTTGCAGGTAATACAGGTTTTTTAATCATATAAATTCTTACTGAGGAACAACACGGGAGAGAGGGTGGAAAGTTTATTAAGAGCAAGAATGCCGGAAAGTCTGCTGTGAAAGCAGTCCCTCCTAGAAATGGCTGCACAAACAAGTCCAGGACAGTGGCAATATTAATAGGTAACAATCAATGTGGAAAAAAGTTTCATGGGGTCCAACCTTCAGACAAAAACCTTCCGGGAGAGGGAGGGTCTACTTCTCCCATACTTACAATATGACGCGATCAGCCCTGAAACTATATACACACAAATAACAAAAATGGGTTCAGTGGGTTGTATTTACATATTTGTGTATATGTATGCATATTTATGTGACAATCATAATTGAAGAAAAAACAGATTACCAATCTGAGAGTAGAGGGGCATAGGAAGGGATGCTTGGGAGTGGCTAGATGGAGAAAAGGGGAATGGGAATGTATTTTAAAAGAAAAGGTATTTTTGAAAGCGTTTGCTAGGTCCACTCTATTGACATATGCAGCAGTATAAATATGAGCAGAATCCCAGTTACTGACATCGTTTTCTTCAGCTGTCAATTTGACACAAGCCAAGAGTCACCTAGGAAAAGGGAACCTCATTTGAAGAATTGCCTGGATAAGATTGGCCCCGGGGCCGGATCAGTGAGGTGTGTTCCTAATTGTTAATTGACAATGTAGAAGGCCCCAATCCTGGAAGTCTAAGAGCCATAGCCATGAGAGGAGTAGAGGAACAAGTCAGGGGCCAAGCAACCTTCATTCCGGGCTTTTACCTTAAGCCTTTGCCTTTCATTTTCTCCCTTGATCCCCTTGACCATCGACTGCAACCTGTAAACTGAAATAAACCCTTTCCTCCCCAGGTTGCTTTTGGTCATGGTGTCACAGCAATCAGGGAGCAAACTATACACTGGTAGCTCTAAGACAAGTCTGTCACATTCTGCTGGCTACTCAACAAGAATATAGCTTAGTCGGTTTCCTCCCTGGAGCCATACCTTGAAGCTTCCCTAATGGAAAGAACTAACCATAAATATACTTACAGTATATTAGTACTGTGCAGGTTTTAGTGACAGAAGGAAAAATGGCTCATCTCCGTAGCAATGCATGCAGCTCTGACCTGCACATAGAACATGTTTGCTCATTCTCCACTGAGAAAAGTTAAAATGTTATATGAGAAAAATTGAATTTCACTTAGGATGACACCACTTAGCAAGGAAAACAAGTCATGATGAAGTTGAGATGCAGGGAGAGAAAAACCAGAGTATGTGAAAGAGGAGGAGTGTCAACTCCACTGGGTAAAGCACGCTAGAATAGCAGGTAAAATATTATCTGGATATAGCTTTGAGGGTAGTCCTAAGACAGATCTGTGTAAATAGAGTTCTTAATTGGTCAAAGTAATAAAAAACCAGGAGTCAGATATAGAGGGAAATGCTGAGAGATCAGAGAGAAGGAGCAAGCCACAGCACACCTTACCTACTTGGCGTCTCAGCGGACAAGACAGGGAGTTCCTGTTTCTCCCTGCTTATATCCTGTTTCCGCCCAGCTAGCTACTTCCTGTCTGTCTGTACAGACCTCCAGACCTCTATGGTTAGCTAGTGGTGGGCTCCATTCTCTCACCTTCAGATAGGCTTTATTTGTATGAGCAAGATATCACCACAGATCAGCATTTGAGCAGGTTGACTGAGCTAAAGAGTTCACACTCACCAGTACGGACGGGTAAGGCAAGATTCAAGAAAAGGATGAAGAATGGCGAGGTTACTTTCAGTGCTTAAACTGGAGCATCAGCCACTTCCTGCTTTGGGATCCATGTGGCCTTCGAATTCGACCCCCATCCTCTCCCCTTGTTCTAAGGTATTGCTTTGGAACTGAAACAATATAGTTAGTTTTCCTGGCCCCCAGTTAGCAGACACAAGACTTACCCTTCACAATGATGGGAGCAGATTCCTAATGGATATCCTGCTATATGATTCCACACAGCCTATTGATTTTATTTCTTTGGAACACCCTGAGATGCATAACCTATGTTTTCTGGGTTTAGATCATCTTAGTCTCTGGAACAGGAGTAAGTTTTTGTGTCAGGATTAAGGAAAAATATTTCCTTTCAAGACTTGATTTCAGCCTGCAGTGAATTTTTATGACCAAGTTATTAACCCCTGAAAAATGAGATTTATAATGGAAATACTGATAGGTTCTTAATGGTAACTGTGCTGGCAGGCATCTATATATTAGCCTTAATAGTGTCAACTTGTGAAACTAAAGTGATGGAAAACCTACTCACTTTCACTTAAGCAATCCCTGCTTCACCAGTTTGTTTTTTTTTTTTATATTACCTTCACTGGAATGATGTTTCAGGCCTTTATAAAGACTACTGTCCTATATTTATGAGAATGAGAGTTACAATGCTATAGAGTTTTTGCAAATATCACAAGCTCAAAACAGCATATTTATTTCTGAATGGTCCAAGACTCTGTGGTTCTTTTCTATTTGGGAAATCTACCTGCATAAAAATCTTGAGTTTTCCAGCCATCAACTCATTAGCCTGAGGCCTTTCTCCTTCTCCTTCTATCTTAATGCATTTTATTCATCTTTCCAGGGGCTCATTGAACAGCTGAAGGAGATAACAATGTAATGTCATGAACAGTGGCCAAAAGGAAATGTATGTATCCCTAACTTGGGTGGATGAGCTGACTCTTCGAGCTGTCAGTAAAGCTGCATCTGGATGCCAGATTTTCACAGGATTGATCTCATTACATAACTCACTGCCTGAGACTATATTCTGTTATGGCCCCTTTTATGCAGCCTGACAACCTATATATAGATGTGCCAGTAAATACATGCAGCCACTGCTTAAACATACTGTTCCCTATCATCATGTTTATCAGGATAAATATGTTGCCAGATATGTTCTTCCCAAGTTTGTATAAGCAGAGCACAGAGAATGTCATCTCTCCTTCCTCAAGGGTCTCTTCTGATACCCTCATTCTGGCATTTTAAAACACTGAGCATGGTTGAGTGGCTCCAGATGCATTCTCTAACAGAACTCACAGAAACATGGAAAACAGCTTCATCCCATCAAGAGCTATATTATTTCCAGGCTATTCTAGCAGAGAATAGAAAATTTGAAGGGATTTTGCCCCAAACCAATTGTGACATACAGCATAACCAGAAAAATGAGGTCAGTGATTAGAGAAAATTTAGAAACCCCATGCTGAAAAGCTCAGGAGACAGGGAAAGCTTGTCTTCCTGGTTGTGTTTCTCATGAACCACCAGAGCAGAGTGATGTAAACATCACAGCTCAAGAACTATAATCTGGATCTTTCCAAACACAGTGTATATATACAAACATTATCAATAGCATCATGATGCATGAGGTATGCTTGCAAACCTTCATCCAAAGAGAATGTGACAGAGAGCATTTTCTCTCACTCTTTATGAGTCAGTAAGAACAATGCAAGTATTTTAAGTACCCACCCAGCTTTCCATTTTCCATCGCTGAAAAGCTAGCTCACCCTTTGCATTAAAGCTTCTAGCTGTGGCTGACAGCTATAAGCTCATTATATTCCAACTGCCATCTGGCCACAGAGATTCAATCCACTGCTTCAATCACAGTGCCCTGGCTTCTCCAGCCCTGGGAATTGCACTAAAGTGCATGATTTAAATGTCGTCACTGTCAAATTGTTGTTGTTTAGTTCATCAGGACAAATTTTTAAGCCCGTGGGAGGAAATTTGTCCTAAAGGGTGTTATTTGTTGTGCTGCTGAGGAAAAAGAATTTGAACAGCAATGGTTGCTCAGCAGCCTCAAATTAGTTTTATTCATAATACTAGGTTTTCTAAATGTGAGGTAAAAGAATAATAATTACCAATAAGCCAAATGCTTAATATGCAAAAGGCCCAATTCTAATATTTTGTATGGAAATATAATAAAAACAGGTTCATCAAACCCTGACCTTTTATTACATACCCTTGTATCTCACCCATTTGTCCTACTTGGGGGCTGATGTTCTGTGCCAGGCAGCTGCAAGTTTTCCAGAATTAAAAAAGTAAGAAATTATCTGTCTAGAAAAAAGCAATGTAAGACAACAGTCTTAGATTTGTCCTACATTCTGACTCACTGTTTCTTTATCACAAAAAAAGACACGTCTGACAGTGGGGCGCCAGGCAAAGCACAAGCAACTAGCCTTAAATAATCACGGGGAGATTTAGTTAGGTTTTCCTGAACACTACAGCCTAGATCACCAAAGGACGCCTGCAGTTATTTGTAACCTTTCAATTACTCAGTTGTAAGTGAGAGATGTGACAAACTGATAATAGTAACTGCACCTCACATTGACAGTGGCTTTCACAGGCTGGGGTTGGGCTTTGGAAAACATCAGAGGATGCTTTCCAGGGTCCCTGTGTTTGAGTTAGAGCTGGTTGGGATTATACCTTTTCCTCTCTTGAGAATCACTGTGGAACTGAACTCTGTGACAATGAGGTCCTATTGTCTTAGGGTTTCTATTGCTGCAACCAAAAAGCAAGTTGGAGAGGAAAGGATTTATTCAGCACAAATTTCCATATCACTGCTCATCATTGAAGGAAGTCAGGACAGGGATTCAATCAAGGCAGGGAGCTGGAGGCAGGAACTGAGGCAGAAGCCATGGATGAGTGCTGCTTTCTGGCTTACCAAACATGGCTTGTTCAGCCAGCTTTCTAATAGAACCCAGGACCACCAGTCCAGGGATGGCCCCACCTATAGCAGGCTTGGCCCTCTTACATCAATCACCAATTTAGAAAATGCCTTACAAGCCTACCTACAACCTGATCTTATGGAGGTGTGTTCTTAATTGAGGTCCCCTCCTCACAGATGGCTTTAGCTTATGCCAAGTTGACATAAAACTACCCAGCAGAGTTCTCTTTGTCTAATTAAGAAGGAAATGACCATAAGTAGGTTTTCTAGCTGTATGGTGAGAATAATAGAGGCTGGCTTCAAACAATTTCTAGGCTTTAGTGAGAATAATACAAAGACATATCAGGTTTAGAATTTGGGGTTTTATTCCACTTCAGGAAGAACTCCAATAGACTATCTAGCAAAGCCTACGACCCCTGAGTTAAATGAGTCAGATCTGTAGGCCAGGTGGGGAATGTCACTTATTAAGACATAAATGTGAAAGGGCCTTTTCAAAAATGCCACTGAGACTGAGGGCAAGAAAAAGACTAGATGAGGCACAGGTCATAATTTATTGCACGAAGCTGTAAAATTCGAATCTTATCATTGGAGTGAGGTGTTGAACAAAGCACAGAAAATTATTCTCCTATTGGAGAATAATAGGAGGCTATCAAGACACTAGTCCTGCTATTCTCCTTTCTGTGGGGGAAAATCTCTTCAATCTTTAGCTCTTCTAGAGTTCACCTCTTCTGTATAATGGTAGTCTGTGAGGCGACTACTCATGAGGGTTCTTGCCTATCTTTGCCCGAAGGCCCTGTCTATTATGGTCTCATCTCTGTGCCACGTCCATCCGCATCTCTGTGACATATCCTCATCACTCTGTGCCCTCCTTTCCTCCCATTCCACTGCTGTTTTTTTACTTCATTCTTGGGCTTTGGCTATTACATATGATGGGAAGAACAAATGTCTCCCTTCCATAGCTTAGGCTGACTTCAAACATCTATCAAGTTTAACTGAGTGCTGGCTCCCCAGAAGCATACTGACTTCCCTAGGGTACGCTGGGCATCCTGTCTTACATTTGATGCTAAACCCGATTCACCTGTGTTCTACTCCTTAGAACTTGCCTGTGCATTTGTTTCTTACTCTCTGGGTTGTGGTCAAACTGTAACCCCAAGACAATTTCAGGCTTCAAACAAGTTTATTTTTGTGACCTACTTAAAAAGTAAGCACTGAAGGAAATTCTACCTGATTTAATATCAAGGAAAAGCTGGAAGATGAGACAACATTGAACATACAAATGAAATTCTGTGAATGTGTGTTTCTAGGCACCACAAAAACACATGCTCAAGCCAAGTCTTATGAGTCATGCCTGGAATCAGAGTGGCATGAGTTTGAAGCCAGCCTGGATCATATAGTGAGTTCTAGGTATGCATGGGCTTCAGTGTGATAAACTACGGTCAGATTTGTATACCCCATGTCTGTGTCTGTCATAATAACCAGGGGAGTCAGTGTGAACTAAACATTAAGAGCAGTCTCCCAAAGGTGCCTCCTGACTGTACCCACTGCCCCACTTTCTACCTCAATATCCTTGAGCAACTTTTCTTTGTGTGAGCTGGGAACAATGATTCTGTTACTATGGTGCTTCAACAGGATGGTGCATATACGCCACTTGTAAAAGCTTAATAACACTTGCACTAATGATACCTTCACTCTCCCTTGCCACATCTTTTTTCTGCCAGCTATCCCCATCCATTGAACCAACCAGCTAGTCACACTGCATAAATCACCATGTATGGTCATGTCTACATAATGGAGATACCGCCAGCTTGCATTTTATAGATGATGATGCTGAGCTTCAGAGATATTAAATTTATTACCCAAAGTGACATTACTAATAGGAGCTGGAGCCAGGAATTAATGCCAAATATGCCCATTGCCAAATCTAGTACATTTTCATAATGCCCAGCTGTGTTCTCAACTTCCTAGAAAAAAATTAGTTGTTCAGTTCTAATAAGTTCTGTAGTCTCCTACAATTTGGCTGTATTATTGCCACAAACCTAGGAAATTCTCTCTCTTCCTATGCCTCTGTAGGCCTTAAAGAAGAATAATGTTGTTTGTTCCACAATCAGAAATGAAAAAGAAAAACTATTCCCAAGAAGTAACACATCAGTAGCCATCCTGAAGTGTTAAGGTCAAGTTTCAATTTTGGTAACATTGGCAATTTGGTATTAGAAATATTGGTAATTTGGTATTGGTAATATTGGTAATTTTGTATTGGCAATATTGGTAATTTGGTAGTATTGGTAGAAAGCCTCAAAGATAAGAGGTGAGTCTGCACTTCCCCTGCAGGTAAAGACAGAAATGGGAAAAGAATTTTTATATGTAAATATCTTTCTTTTTTCTCTCCTCTTTTAAAAAAAGAAAGGTTTCTGGTGATTTGCCAAGACCTATGTAAACCTTGCCAAAAGTCTGATCAACAGGACACACATCTATTCATTTCCACTTCTGAATGTACTAAGGGATTCACAACTCATAAAGAGCAAATCTAAGTTTTAGCCTAAGGGCCCCATTACAGGGCTGTTTCAGCATATTTCAACATGGGGAAAGAACAAATGAATAGCTACGAAGACATATTCTTGCAGTAGCCCCTGGTCATAGGCTCCTTTCTCATGATTTCCACATGGGTGAAGAATTAATGTCTCAAAATGAGTATGCATGTTGTCCCAACCCCTAACTCTAATTATACATCAAAATATGCACTAAAAAGTGCTTTAAACAAGGGTTATTTGACCACATGCTACATTTGCTGTTAAAGAAAAGGAGTATAAAACTGAACTTCAGGGATTGTTTGATTACTAATTGCCTTGAAAATATGGGCAAAAGCTCGGTGTCTCCCTTGTTATATTTGTGTCCATTTCCTCTCAGTGGGAACCCTTCTTTCCTTTTCTTTCCCACTCATCCCCAGTTCAGTCTGCACCTGACACAGACCTGCCATCCAAAAGGGACCAGTAACTCTCCTTTGCCACTTACCTACACAATACAAGCTTTTAGACAGATCCCAACATACACATTTGTTCTGTTGGGTAAAATGAGCTCCTATGCCTGTAGAGGCCAAGGATGGCTTCTTTCATGTAGTCTTATCCTTTTAGGCTCCAGTCATGCTACTTGCATAGTGTGTACCTGTGAAAATCACCTTGAAGCCACTAATTCCAAATATAGGACATCCTTTCCGTGCAGCTTTATTCCCATGCTTTAACTTAGCAACTAACACTTGGGTCATAGCTGTCAAACCAAAAGATGGAGTGATTTGGCAAATATAACTTTGCAGGCCTGAAGTCATAATCAATGCATTTTGCTCTGTTTTAATTAATCTTTTGTAACTTTTCTTTGAACCAAAAGACAGATGGTCAGGAATTGCAAGACAGTGCATCCATTTAGTAAGTGAAATGACACTAAAAAGCACTGGCTACAATTTCCCATTTTGTTTGTGAAAAACATTTAGATAATGCATTGATGATTTCACAAAAATAATGCTCCCAATTTTTAAAAAGTCACAGTCCCAGAAGTTATAGCAATCTGTCAACGAGAGAAAGAGTGAGCAGATGTTTCCCCTATTTACAAATATACTTGGAATTCTGAGGGAAAACCACAAAGGGTGTTTTCATTATGCACCTGTCATGGGCAACATCTGGCACCAACACTCACTCATCCATCAATCCCACAATGTAGCGTCTCCTTCCAGCTCCCAGCAACTGTAAATAAACTCTCAATACAAAGCACTGCCTTCATTTTTTGTTGTGTGTGTGTGTGTGTGTGTGTGTGTGTGTGTGTGTGTGTGTGTGTGTGTGTGTGTGTGTTTTCTATCACAAGAAGGAAGCAGTACATGAAATATGTTTAAAGTCTATTGTAGCAAGTTTCATGAACTTGATGGTAAGGCTACTGAAGAATCGATACAGCTAGAGACAGTGGGATAAAGTTTTGTTTTTCCCCAAAGGAAGTATGCATGGGACCTGTAAGTCTTCCAGTTACTTATGCATTTCACATTTTAGCTAGTGGGTATACAGCTTTAGGATCTATGCCTGCACAGATAAAATATACACAAATTTGCTCTGTTGCAAGACAGTACACATCCTTAAAGAGCTATTATAAAAGTCTACAGAAAAGGTCAAGATTTGCTCCTGGTATTATTTGGGAGACTTCTTTCCACCTAAATGGAGAGAAACATGTTTAGGCTCTAGCATAGGAAATAAGGGGAGGTTTCTATTAATTATTGTATAGAAAAAGCCATAGGTCAAATGCCATTAAGAAAAACATATTTACCATCCAAGTTCTTTTATTATTTTTTGAAATCTGGAAAGGCACAAATTTGATTTCTAAACATTAGAAATATTTTATGAGAGAAAATATGTTTTGGAGTCATGTATATTACACTGGATTTTCAAGCTATTTTATTCTTTAGTGCTAGGACTCAAACCCAGGACCTTGAGGATACCTTGAAGACTCTAGCAGGTACTCAACTACTAAGCTACATCTCTGATCCAACACTTCTTTTTTTTCTCCAAAATCATGCTGGATATTTCATGTAAGAACTGACTAGACAGATTGGTCAATCACACTTCTATTTGAAATAGCTTGTTTGTACAGAAGAGCATATCATTTATGAGTAGGAATCCCAGCCATGTGTTAAGATTCTTAATTTCAAGTTAAGAGACTGGACCTGAGCTAACTTAAGCATAAATTAAGACACTCACTGTTCACCCATGAAAGAGGGACAGGCAGGGTAGCTGGAACAGGCCACTTCACCACTGGGTCCCTACTGGCCTCTCAACTCTGTTCTTTACTTCATGTTAGCCACCAGACCACTCCCTGGGGTGAGAAGATCTTTCTGTGCCATGGGAGGCTTAGATAATGGAAGGTAGGCCTAGGTTCAGGTATATCAGAGCTTCCTATTCCTAAGTGGAAATATTTTCCTACCCTTCGTGATTCTTTCAATCCTACCTTAATCTGAAACATGTTCAAAATGGATGATTGAGTCATTTGATGCCTGGTTCGTCAAAAAAATCCAGGAAGTGTCACCTTGAATAAAAAAAGAGCTCCAGTTATGTCCATGTGGTTATAGCTAGGGTGGGATCAAGATGGGTAGAAGGGGGAAAACAAGTGTCTTCAAACCTAAGAAGAGCTTCGGATTTCCAGAGAAAAGTTCCTCCTACTCAGAGACTTAGAATCCTGGGATTGTGATCATCACCTTCAGATCTCCATCAATTCAGGGTACTATATTACCTCAGCTGTCATCAATAAAAGTTCCCATTTTTATTGTAATATTTTTAGAATAAAGTAGATGATTTAAGCCTGGCGATGGTGGCCCACACCTTTAATCCCAGCACTCAAGAGGCAGAGGCAGGTGGATCTTTGTGAGTTTGAAACCATCCTGGTCTACAGAGCAAGTTTCAGGACAGCAAAGGCTACACAGAGAAACTCTCAAAAAATAAAGTAAGTGATTTATGGTTGGGAATAAAGAACACCCTTCAGAGGTCATTTTATTCTTTGTATCTTATAGCATTTTGCTTATGCTAATTTAAACCTCAGTAATATGGTGAAAATGCATATAGTGAATATTGTATATCATCATCAGGAGAAAATGTGCTGCTAAGGCTGGAAACGAAAATCGACACATTAGTGACTTGGGACATTTCTAGTACTGTCTAGTTCTTTAAGCAGTTACAGTAAACATAGATAAGAAAATGGGCTGCTAATAAATTTAGACAGACCTCTTGCTTTAATGAAATTTATTCCTATTTTGCTCCAATCAAGATGTATTGTTTAAACCATGCTTGCTACCATAATTTGAGGGGGGGAGGGTAAAACTTATAGATAACTTTAGCTTGATGAGTGCAAATTCTTATTCAATTTCAAATCAGGATAGACTCAAATGAGTACAAATTAGTGTTGTTGTTTTAATTTCTACACTTCCTTCCTTCCTTTTATTTCAAGTAGATTCATAGTAATAACTTAAAATTTCCCAGATCAGCTACATAATTTTTAAGGTCTAGATTAGATTCCTAATTTGAATCTTGTAGCACAAAGCTCAGATGGGGTCAGATAACTAAACATGATTAGGATTGGTAGGCTAATTGAAAAAATAAAAGCAATAAGCCAGATAAGGATTTGGGAGCTTTGCCAAGAAAATAAGAAGACTATTCAGTCTTTTTAGCTTAGCATGGAATAAGATGCTGGATATTTGAAGGCTGAAGACTGGTGATGCAATAAACTCCCAGCTGGGGTGTTGAACCCAATGAACAGGTCCTACAGTGTGCTCCCATCAGGCCCCATAAGATAAAGTGTCCGAACTAGGAAGATCAGCAGAGAGATATTAAGTACATGCAATGAATTTAACAGAGTGGGAACTGTGAAACAGTTGGTCTACAAAACTAAGGAATCCCTTAGCTTCAGAATCCAGTGTGAGGAAAAGAGAAAGCCATTGCTGCCATTTAAAGGATGGTCCTTGCTTGCTATAATGAGGACAGAGCACTGAGGAGCAGTTATGTAGACAGTGAATGATAATACTGGTGATAGAAGCATAGGAACAAGTCAGGAAAGATGTGCTCTAGCATGACACACCCTTCCTTCCTTCCTTCCTTCCTTCCTTCTTTCCTTCCTTCCTTCCTTCCTTCCTTCCTTCCTTTTTTTCCTTCCTTCCTTTCTCTCTTTCTTTTTTAAAATTTTATGTCTATGAATGTTTTGCCCACATGTATGTATGTATGAATGTATATGTGTATGTATTTGTGTATGCATGTATCACATGTATGCCTGGTGTCAGAGGGTATCACATCCCCTTGAACTGGTGAGCAACTATGGTTCCTGGGAACCAAACCCAGGTCTTCTGCAAGAACACTAAGAGCTCTTCACTACTGAGTCATCTCTCTAGCCCCTTGCCACTGTTTCCTTGATTGAGGATAGTTCAGTCAAACCTTTAGAATAGGTGATGCCATAAACCTAATCATTTTGACTTGCACCCAAGAGGTTGGCAGACCTTTTTCTGTAGCATTGAATGGGGCTGTAGAGCTACAGAAATAAAAAGCATGCAGCTGCACTAAATCGGGTTGGTGTGCTAGAACAGGTATGTAAACAACAGATAACAAAGCCTCAAAGATCATGATCTGGCAATACCACCAGCCTGGTGGGACTATGCTCTTCCAGAAGTTAAGAATCGAGGAGGAAAGAACGTTTTGGAAGATGCTATGGGTGAGTTGTTGTTAAGCCATACCCCTCTTCATTGATTTTTTTTAAGGCTTCTGATCAAATGCCTAGGAAGGATCTGACTTTGAGAAGGCTTCCTGAGTGATCCTTGCATTGACTTTTACATTGAGGACCACTCACCATGGCAACAGCACACTGAGTAATAGCATATCCTATGGGAAACCCTGTTTCTTATTTTGGAGTTAAATGTTAGTATATACTTAACACCTCGGCATGAAATAGAAGAAAACTGGGAAGGGAATAAAAAATAAATGAGTAGTTTTCAGGTGTAAAAATATATTTGATAGGTAGAAGATAGATAGATAGATAGATAGATAGATAGATAGATAGATAGATAGATATCATGCTCTTAGTGTATATCTAAAACTATGTGTTGGAAACCTAACCTCCAAAGCAAGTATTGTAAAATAAGACCCAATAGGAAGTATTTTCCTCCCATGGAGTCTAGGCCCATGAACGGAGCAGTGCTACTGTAAAAAGTTTTGACAGAAATATGTCCTCACTCTTCTGCTTTTCTGCCAGATAGAGAAAGGTTTCCTATCTCTTGTTCTTCCTTTTTCAGTCCTGTGATTGTTAAAATTCAGGCATCTGTACTGGCCTGTCCTTAGGGTTCTGACAGGATATACCCTCAGCTGCAGCCACTAAGAGCACCACTGTAACAATAAATCTTTAATCCATCCACAGGAGCCCTGCTGCCACATGGGCGCTTTCTGCCAGGCCGCCCGAGTTCTACCCACTACCATGTTAAGGTCCCAAGTAACAAGAGACTTATATTAGGTACAAATGCTGCTTGGCCAATTAAAGTGGGACCTACAGCCAATGACTAGGATTTCTCATCTGCTAGCTAAGTCCTAATTATCAACCATAATTACAAGACTTACCTTATGGAGGATGCCAGTGGAAGGCGTCTTGTCTTCCTGGGCTCACGTGGCGACTCCTCTTTTCTGTCTAAATAAAAAGAATTCAGCCAGTGGAAGGTGTCCTCAAAAAAGATAAGTATTATAAAATATGTAGATTTATGATAATTAAGACTGAGCTAGCAGATGAGAAATCCTAGTCAGTTGGCCAAGCCTCTGTGTTACTTGGGGCCTTAACGTGTCAGCGGGCAGAACTTGGCAACCTGACAGAAAGTGCCCACATGGCAGCAGGGCTCGGGTGACTTTTGGAATAAAGACTTATTGTTACAGAATGGTGTCAGAAGTGGGATCACACCATGCCCCAAGTTTCTCAGAGGAAGTGTTGAACCTGCCCCACAGCCCGGCCTGTCCAGCCACTGCTCGGCATCAGAGCAGCTTCCATATGCTCTCGCCATCCAGAGCTCTTGGGGATTGGACTCAGCACTCCCTAGTAGGCCTGCATCCCTCAAGAGTTCTAGGGTTAAGATTCTGAGCTCTTGAGCCACCTTCCCACGACTAGTCAAGTGGAGGCAGAACCCAGGCAGCTGGTGGTAGTGTTATGAACTTCCATGTTAAACCTCACAGAAACTTACAAAGGGATTTTAGCAGCAAAAGAACAGAGACATGCATGACTTCTTGTTAGCAGCATTTTCTCAGTTGGGCTCTGTTTTGCTGGAGACAAGCAGAAACTCGGTTCCTTTAAGGTTTTCTGACTCAGCCTAAGAGGAAAAAACCACAGGGATCCCTTTTAAAGGCCTGGCTAGCTCAGTCGGTAGAGAATGAGACTCTTAATGTGGGTTTGTGCCCCATGGGGCTGGCAATGGCAGTGACCACATCTCCAAGCCAGCAGCTTGCTGCTTGATGGTAGCATAGACCAAGGCAGTGAGCACAGTTCTCAGAGCTGATGGTAAACGTACCTCTGCCATCTTGAAAAACAGCAGCTAAGAAAGCAGCTTTAATTTTGGCGGTATTGTTTAACAGTTAAAAGATTGTGTGGCCAGAAAAAGGTAAAGATTTACAATAAAGACAGATACAGATGAAGAAAAACCTCTAAAGGTTTACAGTGTTTTTAAAGATATACCTAGGCTTGTGAAAGAAAAAGAGGGAAAAAATAGAGTAGCTGGGCAGTGGTGGCGCACACCTTTAATCCCAGCACTTGGGAGGCAGAGGCAAGCAGATCTCTGTGACTTCAAGGCCCAATGTTGGTGGCACAAGCCTTTAATTCCAGCACTCCAGAAGCAGAGGCAGGCTGATTTCCACAGAGAAATCCTGTCTCATAAAAGGAAAAAATAAAAGTAAAAAATAAAATAGAGTAATAAAAAAACCATGTAAAGATGAAAAATACACAGAGAGTCTGGATACTATATGCTTTATTGTTCTCTTTAAATTGTTTGATTGCCGAGGAAAGAGCTACTGTTGCTAAAATACATTTGATTGTAAGTGTTGCTGAATTGATCCAACTTATATATTTTTAAAATGCTTTGACTTCAAAGAACAGGCTACTTGGGAAAAGATTTCTTGCTTGTGTTTTCACAGAAAATGAAAAGCTGTGGATTCCTTCCAGACTAATATGTTTTGATCAAGCAAGACCCCCTGAAGCAATGGCCCAACTAGTCCTATATCCAAAATATCTGATATGATACAGTCATAGACCACTACAGCCAGGATTTGTGGGTTTTCTCAGGATCCCCATGACATTGACCCCAACCAGCAGGAAGTAGTTTGGAATGAACGACGCCCAAATTCCCAAATATTGTTTACAAATGTTTGTTTTCATTTAAATGGGATTGGTTATTAATGGTAATGATCACAATCAATGTCTTTTTAAAAGGAAAAAGGGGAATAGGATATAGGAATGAATACTTTACATGGGTATGGATTTTCATTTATTGATACAACTTTAAGGTCAATTTTGTGATATGTATATGTATCCTCTGGTTTAGGTATTGTGTTTATACAGATCTCTTAAAATTATATGCATAATTAAATACAGATTATATACCCACATATAATAGTCAAAAATTATAATTAGGTTAATTAGGTTTTCTGGATATACAGAGATGTATTTGAGATGGATAGGTATTTTTCAAACCTTTCAAAGAACCTACAGAATATATAGTATTTAAATGGTTTAGGGCTTTTGTTGACAGTGAGACACAACTGCTCCTGGCACACCAATTACATCAGATAGGAGGATGGACATCAAAGAAACTGGTTATGGAGTGTGCCTTCAACATGGCAAGATTAGCCATTTGGGCAAGAAACTCTTGCCTGGACTGTTTGTTGCTGTATAAACTGGACATGCAGAACCCACAAGAAAGTGACTGCTAAACTTACAAAACAAGATGAACAGTCCTGAAGGGTTCCTGCTGAAATGGAGAAGTGTGCCAGATACACTGTAGCCTATAGGCTGAAGATGGATGCCCCAACGTTACAGAGGAACTTTGGGTGACTGTCCAGGTAGCAAGATGTCTGTCAATTCTAGAGTTTATATATTATCCTTCAGTGGTATTTGATGGAGTTGAAGATAAATAGTTATGGTTATAGTTTTCTTCAGTTATTATAAAAGATAAGTTACCCTTCTTTTTATTTAGATAGAAAAGAGGAGATGATGAGGAAAGTACTTCTGTTTATGTGTACTGTTTGGCCAATGAGGCAGCAAGTTAGGCAGGACTAGGAGTCAAGGAGAATTCTGGGAAATGTAGCAAAGAAGTGGTGATCCAGGCAGGAAGTGACGTAGAAGGGAGACTCATATTTAAGCAAGGGCAATAAGGAAGTCGTCCCTTCTCTCTTTCTCCTGATCTTTGCTCTGGAGTCGCCATGTGATCTACTGGCAAGAGAGGGCACCAGCAGAAGGCATGCTCTATTAGATAAGTTTTATAAAATATATGGATTTATATTTAAAACTGAGCTAGCAGATGAGAAATCCTAGTCATTGGCCAAGCAGCATTTATACCTAATATAAGTCTCTCTGTGTTACATGGCATCAGGACTCGAGTGGCCTGGAGTAAAGACTTACTGTTACACACCACCTGTGCACATTCACTATGGCCCTGCACACTTCCCATCCCCCCACCTCTCTCTCTCTCTCTCTCTCTCTCTATCTCTCTCTCTGTCTATCCCCCACCCTTTTCCTCTCTCTCCCCCCCTTTCCTTTCTCCTCTCTCCTGCTGCTCCTGTCTCCAGAGGCCTGTCTCCCCCCTTCCCTTTTGCTTTTTATGAACCCTTTCCCTAATAAAGAACCCCTCTGCTTAAACCCTGTCACATGGCATCTTTCTCTCTCATGCCAATTTTCTTAAATTACAACAGTGATGATTTAATGAAACAGCTGACACCATACAACAGAAATTTGGTGTTGGTATCCCCAAACTCCATAACTGTGAAGTTACTTCTGTTCTTTATAAATTACCCAGCCTGAGGTACTCCATCACGGTGACACAAAATTAAGACAATAGGTACTGATAGACATGGATATTCAAATGTTAATATATGTATATAAACATCTGCTGTGGGTACCATAGCCAGATACCACAAAGTGTCTAAAATAATAGCCACTTCTTTTCTGACTATTCTAAAGACTAGAAGTTGAAGATCCGGGTAGCATCTTGATGGTATGCCAGCTCTGCTCCTGCCTGACACACGGTCACTTTTCTTAGGGTCACTTCACATGGCCTCTTCTCTGTGAAAGATAGGGAAAGAGAAATCTCTAGTTTCACTTTCTTTTCTCATAAAGACATCAGTGCTATTGGATTAAGACTTCACCTTGTGATGTCATTTAACCTTAATAATCTCTTTGAAAGCACAAGTACCTTCTGCAAGTACAATCACACTGGAAGTCAGAGTCAGCATCAATTTGAAATGATACAGTTCAGTTTGTAACAGTAACATCAGCATATCTATCTCTCCTTCAGCATTTATAGACATACATGTGATAGAACATGTATTTAGCATATACAGGACCCTATATCTAGCACCACAAAATGGGTAAGGGATTATATGTAAACCCTGACCTGCTGGCCACAACTGAGCCAGTATGTGATGAAACCATTAAATTCCTAGATCTAAGCTAATAGCCCCAGCTTCCCTGATGGCCAGAGGTGCTGCTGCTTGAGAAAGCATTGATTTCACTTTGACTGTCTTTAATTAACTCAGACTCCAAGAAATAAATCTTCTGAGTGTGTTTGTCCAAGAGCTGATTTTAGAAAAGAGTTCTGACTCGGATGCTGACACAGAGTATGGTTGGATGGTAACTCAGGAAGGGAGATCAGGACAAAACTCCAACTCTTCCAACCAGCCTGCACCTGTTCTGAACAGTACTTTTTTGCACAATTTGGATCTTGGCTTCCAGATCAATTGGCTTAGACTTTGTAGGAATGAACCAAACATGCCAAGAGAAGGAGACTCTTTGTGTTTCTTCCAGGTGACGCAGAAATTATCCTCTGCACGTTTGAAGTGTCTCTCTGGTGCACTCTCTCTATTTTTCTTTGGGTAACTATGATTCTAAAACATGTTAAGTTCCTTTGAAAAGAATTTGGAGAATTTTCTACTTGGGAGGTACATTAAAATTTACCGTGCCAACTTCTTATTTTGCAGATGAGGAAACTATAATAGAGAACCGTGGCTTACTATGAATTACCTGGTTAACTAGTAACAGAGTAAAACCTGGGACACGAGCAGCTCAACTCCAAGTCTATACAACTTTATATGGAAAAAAGGATCATAGCTAAGTTTTTCCTGCATTGGGAGTTGGGGGATTTGTATTCTGTGTCCATTACAAGATAAACACCGAGGAATATTATATTCCATAGAGAGGGGTTCTTTTTTCCTTTGTAGAGTGGTAGACAGTCTTCTCATCTACCTCAAAGTGACTCACAGATTGACAGTCTAGGCTGTGAAAGAAGTATATTCAAGAGGGTCTTTTCGATTGTTGCTATTTGTTTGTTTATATATCCTAGAAACAGATTTAGTAGACCTGATCTTTATACTATATATTTTTTATAGAATGAATTATCAAACACACATAGAAAAACAATTAGAGAAATAGCAAAGTGAGACGTACACAGTGGTGACATCCAGCCCAAAACAAGGATGCCATAATTGCATAGAGAAGTGAAGCTTTCAGTGGATTTAAATCTCATATTTTGTGATCTGATCAAATTAATGAGTGACTTGAGAAGATAAACAACTCTAACTTGGAGTGTTTGGACAGGCACTATCCCAAACCTTTGATACTGATCTGACTCCTAGAAAAGATGTGTTATAACGACTTCTGTCTTTACTAAGTGTTTGCTATGCAGTGCTTGGATCAATGAAAATGGAAATGGATAAAAGAGAGAGATTACTAGGAATAGAGCCATAAAGAGGAAGGCAATCTTTTGTATAAGGACTCAGAAATACATAAAAATACAGTCCATCTCAGAATCACTTAATCAAAATGAAAATCCACCAGTTTTTAAGCCAAAGCAGATCCTGCAGCTCATATGATGTCCTTCTTACTTGGTCTCTGATCATGTGGGTCTGCTTTCCTCTATGTGGCCCAGTTCTTCCTGGAGGGCTGAAGAGAATCAATTATACCTTCAACACCTCCAGCTCATCAGATGTCAGCAACCTGCCAAAGAGAATACTTTACTATTGCAATCATCAAAATAAGGTTTCCCTGCCTGTTGACATTTCAATATACCAAATGAGACTCCTTGACAATCACCATGGCAATGGTGCTGGACTATGATTCACGATAACTAAGTCACAGGCTGATTACTAATGTGAGCCATCCTTCACAGAAAAGTCAGAGTCTGTTACTGACAAAAGGAGAATGACAATGAAAACGAAAGGCCAGAGTTGCTCATGACATTCTAAAATATGTCAGAAATAAGCAAAGCAAGACAGAAATCACAAAACAAGAGTGAAGGTTATGTCACAGAAAGAGTGTTGTTTTGCAGGAGGACAGAGATCATTAAGATGTGCACAAAAGTTATTCTTATGTGCACATAAAATGTCCTAGTAGGGTGTAAGAGAAATAAGCTGTGGCTTTTATTCTGTGCTGGGTTTTTCTTCATTTCTTAACTACATAGAAAGAAAAAGATCTCATTTACTGGTGTCTGCATGAAATAATCAAATTGGATGTAGTGTAAGATCCCAAATTCAATTGAAAATAACAAATCGTTAACAGGGTTAGACAAAATCTTACTAATAAAACAGATTTACAGCAACTACAATGTGCACAGACCATAATATGTGCACTACTAGAGCATCAATACTACTAGACGGGAGTTCTCAAGAGGAGAAATGTAGAGAGGTTACTAACGAGGGGTAGAAGGCAGAGGGCAAGGCCTCATGGGGGTAAATAGCATCTGACTCAGGTCTTGAAAGGTGGGGAGTGTCTTCAAAAGCAAGATCACTGTGGGTCCTAAGACAAAGAAGACTAAATAGAGTGTCTGGGCAGTAGGATACCTGAAGGAATTACAGAAGCTAGACTTGAACATGTAGATGGTGAATAGAATAAACAGAGACACAACGAGTAGTTAAAATTCTCCCAGCAAGGAGGAACAATTGAAACAGACCTTCAGATGCTTTCAGAGGGCCATGGTCACAGCTGTCTACAGGTGGAGCAGTTTAATATTCAGCATGGGATGCAGGAGGAAGGCAACCGGAAACGAGGGATCCTACCGGGAGTTTAGCAAAAACGTTTTACCGTGATAGCAGTAGAAATAAGGGATAATAAAGCAGAGAAGAAGAAGCACGGGTGCGTTAGAAAAAGAATCTGTAGACCTGTCAATCATTGGCTGTGAGGACCAGAGAGAAAGTGGAAAAGATAGCTCGTCTTAAAGCATAGTCAGAATTGTAGGGATACCATCAACAAAACCAGGCATCACCAAACATGGACAGCATTTGTATTTATGTGTGCTTTGTGGGTGTTATTTCAAGTGTAGATAAAAAGAGGAGGAGCTACTCACTGGCAGCACAGAGAATGATGCACAGGATGGAAATTACTTCGTGAAGTCACTGAAATCTTCCCCAGTATGAGTCTTAGTATGTGATTTACAGCATATTTGGACATTTTACAATGTTATTTGTGGGTTTTGGCCACTAATTCTAAATTAGACTCATCCATAATGGAATGTTACAAAACATCTAATCTATCTTTATTTCCCTGACTGAATCCTCCTGTTAATCTTGGACTCTTCTATCCAGGCCTGCTGGAATTTGTTTACTGTTGTTTGTTATTTGTTGTTTTTCTTTGTTGGTGGTTGTGTGTGTGTGTGTGTGTGTGTGTTGTTGTTGTTGTTGTTGTTGTTGCTGTGTGTATGTGGTGGTGTTGGTGGTGGTGTTGTGGGTGGTGCTTCTTGTCTGGTCTTTCTTATTTGTTATTGTTATTTCACATGAATAAACTTCAGGTTTGAAGACCTAGTTCTGCAATTTGTACAAAGTTGATTACATTTTCTATCATTTCTGGAAAACTGAATCTTAGCCTGTGCAGTCTCCATTGGCTTTTCTCTGAGGACACTGGACAGGTAAATATTTAGTGAACGTGCCCTTATCATCTGACACAGGTTCTCTAGCGTGATTTTTAAAACACTGCAGTTTCTTTAATCTCAAAACTAGCCCGGGGGAAGGAAGATGTTGGAGGAGAGTGCTTAAAAAAACAATAAAGTGTCATTTAACTAAGAGTCTGGCTGGACAGAGAAGGGAAGCTGATGACTGGGCCACGGGATTCTGAAGAGGTGGCTTCAGTGTCTATAAGGCTGGAACAAGTATCTGCCTTTGACCCCTGTGTCCTTGAATCAGGAATCGTCCCTGAAGCCTCCACCCCACATTTAGCGTGACCAACAGCACTGAGATAAGAAGCCATGAGGGAGCCTGAAGTGACTCTAGGTTAACAACCAAAGCCAGAAACCCTCATTAAATCTGAAACTTCCTTCCTCTGTCTTACCAGGTTAGGGAATTAACTCAAGTAAATGTGGGCAGGGTGGTGGCAAAGACAAATCAACCCGGAAAGGAACAAAGGCAGCAGACTAAGGGAAACAATGGGTGGTGGGGAAACAAAGAGAAGCATCACCCTTTAAGACAATGTGGATTTTGGTTTTAATATTGTATGTAAAATTGCCCATGCGCTGCCTTTCCAATTTGCTCCTCCTTCATTATTTCTCACAAAGTTCTATTTTTTGTGGCTATATTGTGAGTGTGTGTATGTGTGTGTATGTGTGTGTGTGTGTGTGTGTGTGTGTGTGTGTGTGTGTGTGTGTAGTATATGGCTTACAAGTCAACATTAGCTTGATAATATGAAAAATAATCCTATTTTCCTCATGTAATTGACATAAACTGTACTGTAATTCTGACCAATCAGATAAAGAGAAATGGGCTTCTGAATTCTGGCTGAAGTGCTCTTGCTGTTAACAAGGAGCACACGGAGATGCACGTAACACCCACATGATCGGAGACAGTGTCAGGACAGCATGCGATTCTACATAGAACATGGGCAGCAACATATCACCACTTAGACTACTAGGCAAGGGCAGAACGGGATGGCAGAACAGAAACAGAGAGTTCAGATTTCTGGGGATTTCACTTCCTTCAGCCAATCTGGAAGCCACCTGTTACAACGCCTGAACTTCACCTTGAAATACTTCACTCCATCTACTGTGTTATTATGCTATGTAATTTCAGGTGAGCTGTAATGGGGCTGGGGGCTCTCAGCGTTCTCATCAAAGATTCAGGAGTAGGAGTATCCAATGACCTGGGCAACCAGCACATGGGAGTGGTCTGCTGGCACTCTTTCCAGACCCAGGAAGATGCACAAGTACTCCTGGTACCTGCTTCCTGCTCAATAACCTACACTTTGCTAATTAGCATACTAAATGTCAGCAAGGAGCTGTAAGTGATAAAAATAGCAGCTCGTTGTTTAGCATGATGAATGTTTCAACTGTGTTCTCACTGGTGAAAGAAAGGTATTGACTTTATACAGAATAGCTAGAATGGTTTTCTAGACATTTCCTACAATTCTATGAATAGCAAGTAATAATCCAAAGCAAGCCAACCACCACTGACACCATACTTTTCTTTGAGCACTTGGGAGTAAAGTCCATGCCCCTTTCCAGGACTTTTATGTAACTCAAGACTGGAAGTCACAGTGAGATTAATCAGGTGAGATAACTTTTAAAATTATTCACATTAGAAAAGAGGAAGTCAAAATGTGAGTCTGTCTTTCTGTGCTGGGGAGATGACAAGCTGTACGAGGCTGAAAACCTAATTTCTACTCCTAGAAACCATGGGAAAAGCCAGATGTGGTGGTCACATCTGCAATCCTAGCAACAGGAGGTGGAAACAGAAGAATTTATCAGAAGCTCCCAGGCCAGCCCATTTGTGATAAGCAGTGCAGAAAGGGAAGGAGGGAGCGAGGAGGGAGGGGAAGGGAGGGGGAAAACTTCTCCCAACAAAATCCAAGGTGAGAACTGGCCTCTGAAAGTTGTTCCCTCAGTTCCACACGTATGCCGTAGCACAGGCATGGCATATGTTTATCCATACATTCACACAGGCACATACATAACATGAATTATATATAAAATGTCCATACTTCTAGATGACATGACATTTCATGTAGAAAACTTTAAATATTTTGTTTTAAAGAAAACTTTAAAAAAATATAGCTGAAGTATCAAGATCCAAAAGACAATAGCATGTCTGTACAATAACAGCCACCTGCGCTGGCTCATTTTATGTCAACATGACACAGGCTAGTGTCACATGAGAAGAAAGAACTTCAGTTAAGAAAATGCCTTCATAAGATCTGGCTGTAGGCAAGTTTATAGGAATTTTCTTAATAAGTGATTGGTGTGGGTAGGCCCAGCCCATTGTGGGTGGTGCCGCCCCTGGGCTATAGTACTGGGTTTCATCATCATCATCATCATCACAATGGGCAAGCTGGGCAAGCCATGGCAAGCAAGTCAGAAAGCAGTACCTGTTGGTGACCTGGCATGATGCTGACCCTGCCCACTGACAACCAGCAGGGTAAGCACACCAGCATTTAGGCTCAAAGGGCCCTGTGTTTCGTGGCTACACCATGCATTACGTGATCCAAGGACTCTGTACACTTGTGTAAGCTTCCCCTTTTAAGCGAGCACCTCCTGTCTTTTCACCCCTTCTTCTTCCTCCTTCTCCCCCCTTCCCCTTTGTCCCCTAACCCTTCCTCGCTTCTATCTCTGTTTCTGGTTAGCTAACACCTATTCCTCTCTTTGTCCCCTTTCCCCAATAAACTCCACATGGGTTTGTTGAGTCTTGTGGTTCATGTTTTATCACCTGCAGCCACAGCTGAGCAAAATAGCAGCAGTACCTCTCCATGGCTCCTACCTCAACTCCTGCCTCCAACTCCCCACTCACTTTCAGTTCCTGCTTTGGATTCCCTCAATGGACTGGGATTCCAGATATGTAAGTAAAGTAAACCATTTCTTCCCCAAGTTGCTTTCTCTCTGGGTGCTTCATCACAGCAATAGTCACCCTAAGACATATATTGGTACCAGAAAAGTGGAGTATTGCTGGGACAGACCTGTCCATGTTGCTTTAGGGAGGTTTATGAAAGGACTTTGGTACTTTGGGCTTGAAAAGCCATTGAGTGTCCAAAACTTGGTGAGCTGTTCTGTGGGAGCTTGGAAGATAAGGATATTGAGAGAAACGAAGATGATGGAGTCCTGGCTTGTGACATTCCAAAGAGAAGCTTGAGCATCATTTAAAGACTTTATAGTGTCCATTGCATGTTTTAAGTTAAGAATCTGTGGTTCTGGTTAGCTGGAACTGAAGAATTGGCTGACATTAACAAGAGAGCAGAACCACTGAAGTGAAACCTTTGCTTTGCTGGGATGATTGATGCTGTTTAGTTGGTGCTAAAAAAAAAATAGTGGTGATTAAGAAAAACAAGCATTGTTGAGTTGAAATTCTCTGAGAAGTGTTTCTTCAGGGTTAGCACACCGAAGCTGTGTTCCTGAAGCAGCCAAGTTTGTACTTAGTAGTGTAAGAGTCATCCCAGGTACTACTAGTTTTGAAGGCATAAAGAGGTCACATAGAACAGCTAAGGCTTGGGACACTGAAGCAGGACCAGAGTCCCTGAAGAGAGCCAAAGAGAAGAAGCTATTGGTGAAAGTTCACCCCAGTCGCAGCAAGAGACCCAACATTTTGGAGATGCCAGTGCAAAGAGATAGACTGCCAAGAACAGCAGCAGCCGTAGGGCTTCTAAAATTCAGAGTATTTATATTATAATGCTGATATTAATGTGTGATCTTGGGAATGAACAAGAAAGGAAAGATTATGGCTTAACATTGATACATTTGTGTGTCAAGTTGCCAAGGGTTCATGGCTTTTCATTACAGCAATATTGATCCTAACTAAGACACCACATACCTGGGAAAAAGTCTAGAGAGCAATCCTGCTCATAATCATTACAAACATATCATAAAATACTCAAGAGCAAAGCTAACAAATTTCTGAAATATTTCTTCAATTAAAATTGCAAAATGTATATGAGAGGACATCAAAAAGATACAAACAAATGGCAAGGTGTCCTATGGATTTGAAAATTAGTATTGTTAAAAGGTCCATACCACCCAAAGTGAACCACAGAGTCAATGTCATCCCTGTCACAGAACTAATGTCATTCATTACAGCCTTTCAATAAAATATTGAATTTAATATGGAATTGTGAAAGATCTGTGTGGATAATCCAGTCTTGAGTAAAAAGTAAAACAGCCATTACACTACCTATTATGTACATGTGGTAGGATGTTTTTGTAAAGCCCCCAGTCTTACAGAGCAACCAAGCCCCATATTTCCCCCAAGAATGAAAATTTCTACATTTTAGGCAGCCACAACTTTTAAAAATTGAGTCCTTTCTCAAAAACGGTTTTTAGCAACTCGATTTTATGTTCCATATATAAGTACTACCTTTGAGCCCTTCACCCAATTTTCATTCTCTTGTCAGTGGTGAGTGGAAGACCGCTATGACCGAGGGAAAGCCCATGCAAAGAGTTAACGGGCCCAAGGAACTGCTACAATGACAGAGGCATTATAGAGAATCATAGTTATGTGTCATCTGAAACAGCTCATCAGGGAGATGCCTTGGACTGAAGAAATAAGACGTGAAAAAAAAGTCTGCAGCAAGTAAATTCTTCAAATTTTATAAAACTTTTCCTTTTCTTTCTTTTCTCAGTTTAAATTTGCCCATTAGTCAACAAGACTACTTTGTTTCCTTAATCAAAAAACCTTGCTTATAAATTGGTTTCTTCTATCAAATTCATTCTACTTTGTAAAGGAGCACAGTGAGTTTTGCAGTCTGAATAAAACTTGCCTGTGTTTGGAACCCCCCCTGGAAACACCATCTGCAGACAGTCTTTCCCTCTCCAAAGCATAGGGGGAGTGACAGGGAGGTTGCTACATGAGCTGAGAGGCCTCATTATCTGGCTCCATTTTTGCCAGAAAAGACAAACATCTTCATTCAGCCAGACCTGTGAAATCACACAGTTAACCAAGTCCAATAGAATCCGAGGGTCCTTGAAAAAAACCTGCTTCCAAATTCCATCTTCAACTTAGCATTCACTGTGAGTGTCAAGGTAACAGCGACAATAGTTTAAATCACTGGCTGTGTCTCAGTGATACAGATGATTCTCTGATCTTTAGACTGTTGGTGTCCAGAGAGGACTGAGGGAGGAAGCAGAGAAGCAATGAGCCATGACCTTGTCTGTACTTTCTCCATAGTGAGGAAACAACGAATTATCTCCACACGGACCATATTCTTAAATCTCTAAGGGAAACATAGTTGTGATGAGAGGTTCTCTGAAACACAAGTAAACTAAAAAATAAAATCCAACACTCTACTTCAACAAATTGCAACAGTCTGGTCTTCTCAATGTCCTTGACAGTTGTTTGAAGAATGTGTATCTAGGCTTTAATCTTGGGGACTTGGTCAGGATAGACTTCGGTGTGATTGATATATATCAAAGGAGGAGGAAGTCAGGGGGAACAGGAAGGAGCAGGACTGATGGCTGAAAAGATGGTCTATGCTGTGATAACAGAAAAATCTGGGGGGGAACTCTGACTCCAAAAGATCAAAACTAACACTGAATAGGCGTAGCAAAAGCAGTAAAGGGGGCAGACATTTACAGGTTATGGGTGGCCATTCTGCTCAAGAGAAAGGCCTAGACTAATTTTACCACAGGTACAAGAAACAAGAGCTGTAAGATAATCAAGACATCTAGGCCCTCAGTAAGTGAGATGCTGCTTGAGCTCTTTCCAGGTACTTAACCTCTAGAGCAAACCCAACATCTGATGAACTGAACATACTCTTATGTGGGTTGAGAAGGACACTCTAGGTGGTGATGAGGCAGACATGGAGGCACCTACCCGTCCGTAGAAGGCAGATGTATATGTATATGATGTATATGTGTATATGTATGTATACATGTGTGTATGTATATGTATGTATATATATGTATATGCATGTGTATGTATATGTATATGTGTGTATGTGTATGCATGTGTGTATATGTATGTGTGTGTGTGTATATGTATGTGTGTGTGTGTATATATGTACATATAAAGGGGGGTAGATTTAACCACTATTCACCAGGAAGCTAAGTGGTTTCAAGTTATCTGCAGCTCCCAGTGAATGATGCCAACCATGTTCTGGTAAGAAAGGTTCTAGTATGTGGCAGGCCTTACTCCTAGACTTCTGTGTCCCAGAAAGTCTCATCATATCTTTCTTGGTATTTGGCCAGCATCCCATAGGTGAGTGTATTTCATATTTTAATTTGAGAGTCCTGACTGTATCCATACACAAACCTAGGAAGACTGTCCTTATAAAGCTATCAATCACCCCAATTGCAGTTCTTATCTCATAATTATATTGACCCCACTCTGTGTGAATATAATTAAATAGCCAGTGTAATAACTACACTGACATAATTATCAGTTAATGCGCATACATTAGGGTGAGTTCTTATGCTGGGCTGTCATAATCCACATTTTCCTCTCAAGTAACTAGAGAATAGGAAAATTGAGAGCTAAAAGCAGTAGTTTAAGTAATATTTCTGTTGTCATTGGCATCCCACTAAAACTGACTCACAAGTTGTCTGTTCTAGAGATATCCATCTATTTAGCAACTGTCAAAAATATATCAGTAAATTTTGTTAGAGGTCAACTGTTTATAAGTATGTTGTTCCCACACCACACAGGCTGTTGATGATTCAACACGTTTAATGTGATGATTAGCCAAAAAGGAAGAAAAATATCATAATTTTAGTTAGTGATTCCTTCCATGTTCACTACTTAAGAAGAGAAAATGGCTTTCCCATTCAAGAGAGGCTGTCTGGTTGACTCATGAGGAGAAGACTAGAGGAAGGTGCTGCAAAGAAGTTATGAGACGAAAATTGGTGGACTTGAAGAAACAACAGAATTGCACCTAGAGAAGCTGCAGGGCTGTGAAGAATGGGTGTGTTCCTCAAAACCAACCCCCTTGAAGGCAGAAAAACTGATAATACTGACTGACATCCTTCACATGGAGTCATGCACCCTACATGCAAAGAAAGCAGATAGAGTCAAACAGTGACCATGCAAGCTTGGGTGGATGGTTTCCTCATTGAACCATTTGTGTTTTCTAGTCATCTCACTATGTTGCCTAGTTGAAGTTGAATTAACAAACTCAAATATCACCCTTCAGCCTTCATCATAGCTAGGATGATAAGCATGGGAAGTCACAAGTACCTAGAACTGTGGGGCCTTTTTCATCTAAGTTTTAAAGAAAGACAAAACACACACTCAGCAAAATATGATCCAACTCTCTGCTTGTCATGCATCCTAATTAGTAGAAACAATGGTTTGAAGGGGAAAAGAATTAAGAAATCTGGTAAAGTGACTTCCCTGGGAAATGCATATTCCCCCTAAACCAGGTGAAGACTTAGTCCAGAGCCTGTACGGACCTTGGTGAGACACACTATGATCATTCCAGAACAGAGCAGGTTGGAAGACTAGCAAGTGCCACCTTGAGGTTATTGTTTTTGTCTTTCCTGGGAAGCTGACATGAGAGTTTTACTCATCATCCCCTGTGTGTGTGTGTATGTGTGTGTGTGTGTACACATATGTGTATGTATAAGTATATGTATTATATGAGTATTTCTGTACTTGTCACATCAGTGTTTATAGGTAGACTGTCCCATAGCTTCTCTATAGTCTAGAGGTATGTGCTCACCAAGGAGACATTATTGCATTGTTTTGCAGTCATTTTACCCCCTTGGCTTCTACACCTTTCTGTCTATGGAACAAACATTTCATAGCTGACACCCTCAGTTGCTCTTCCTTTTGCAATTTGTAAGTTAAAGAATTTCTGATCCCCAAAGTGAGGTGTTTTTTTACATGTCTAATCATTCAGGGTGTAGACTTACCCTTTTCATGTAAGCTTGAAAGGTGACAAAAGATAAGAATGCCTACTAAAGTCTAAGAAAAGAGGCATGGAAAACTATCCATACATTTTTTTTTTAATTTAATAGGGTAGGAAATAGCATGGATAGAGTACTTGCTGTACAAACCATCTTAAACCCAGATAGGTGTGGCAGCAACCTGTGATCCAACTATTAAGAAGACAGATACGGGTGTTAAAGGGAGCAAGTTGACTAGCTAGACTAAGCAAAATCAGCAAGCTTGAGGTTCAATATGAGGACCTGCTTTAACAAATAAAGTAGATGATAAAGAAACTTGTGGTTGGAATGAATATGTCCCACATAGGCTCATGTTTTTGAACACGTCGGGTATAGTCAGTGAAATTTTTGGGGTAGGGTTAAGAGGAGTAGCCTTTTTGGAGGAGGTGTCACTGAGGGCAGACTTTGAGGTTTTAAAAGACTTGTGCCATTACCAGTATTTCTCTGTCCTCTCTCTCTCTCTCTCTCTCTCTCTCTCTCTCTCTCTCTCTCTCTCTCTCTCTCTCTCTCTTGCTTGTGGGCCCATATGTGATATCTGTGGGCCCATATGTGATATCTGTTTCTACTACCATGCCTTCACCTTACCATCATGGACTGTAAACCTCTGAAACACTAAGCCCACTTAAATTATTTCTTTTATAAATTGTCTTGGTCATGGTATTTTGGTCCAGAAATTTCTTTTATAAATTGTCTTGGTCATGGTATTTTGGTCCAGAAATGGAAAAATAACTAAGACAGAAGCTGGCATCAAGTGTTGGCTTATTTTTGGTATCTAACATTGCTAATTTTGAGGGGAAATATAGAAGAATTTGGTACTTTGGACTAGGTTAAAAACTGCAAGTAGGGATTAATGGGCCACCCTCGTAGGATTTTGGGAGGCAGTAGTAGTGAGATCAATGTGAAGTACAGAGGTCCAGCTGAAGAGGCTTCAGAGGGAAACAATATTAGCAACTCCAGGAGGGACCATTACTATGATAATTTGGGCAAAGAATGTCACTGTCTTCTGCCCTTGTACTGAGAAATTACCTAGGACTAAACTAAAAGGAAAGGACTAATTTCTTGGATGGAGAAAATTTCAATATACCCTAGTATTGACTCCTTTTGTGTAGTTATTAGTAATCAGCCTTATGCAGAGTTAATAGCTGGAAACAGCTGGGGCTAGAAGTGATGAAATTCTCTCAAACGCATACTACAGGATCCATGTATGCTACAACTGTTCATTATAAGTTTCTCTATTTTCATATTAAGCATTCTGACAGACAAATAGATGTTACTAAAAGTAAATTTTTATTCTTTCTTTTTTCTATATTCTAAAATAAGTAAATGAAATTTGACATGATGAAAGAAAAAAGTTTCAAGCCAAGGTAGAGTACAAGTTTCTAAAATTGTGCTTTTTTTTTTTCCATGCCAACATAAATAGTCAAACCTCAAGAAAAATGCCTTGGATTTATTTTTAATATTCTATCTACAGAAAAATACAATGCTATGTAGTTGACACAGTAACAGTGAGTGGACAGAACAAAAATTGACAAGTCATTAATATCTATGAACCCTTTGTGCTAAACCTTGAGTTATGTCCTTTTCCAGAGTCAAAAACAATTTCATTTAATCCTTAGGGATAATTTGTGAAATACCTATGAGATGAGACTTTCCCCCTGTTTCCATGAGTTTCAGGGGCTTAAGAAAAAGAAATTTGAAGGAAAGAGAAAATATACATTCACATATATAAACATGAATGTTAGCGTGTGAGATATGAGGGCACTAATGCATTTAAGAAAAGTATCAAATAATACCTTTAATCAAAGAACATCTAGCAATGTTCTCCTGAAGCAAGTTTTCCTGAAGAAAATATGTATGTGCATTTCCTTTCCGTGGGAGTATTTTTCATTGTTAAGCATGACTGCATTTTTAAATTGAATCTCTCTCTCTCTCTCTCTCTCTCTCTCTCTCTCTCTCTCTCTCTCTCTCTCATTTTTTTGCTGGGTAGTGTAGCCTGGCCTCTTTCAATCCTCCTGCTTTAGCAGTCCACACACTGATATTACAGACACGGTTCACCACACCCGGCTTGTTATTGTTGATAATCATTCTAAGCCCATCTTGAGTAGTCTGGGAAATTAGAAAATCTCCTCAGCAAGCTAAACTCTCCATGTTCCTTTCCAATGAATTAAGAAACAAAAGCAAAGTCTCTTCTGTGGCTCCACAAGACAAACTCCACTGATTAGTTTCTTAATGAATCCCACCATTTTCTAATTGATACTGGAAGGAGGAAAAGCAATTTCATTAGGTGAGTCACCTGGTTGTAATGAAACAGCCTCATTACCTAGGCCAAAGGACACGTGACAATGACAGATAATTGCTGTTCCAAAGAACTACCAAAGGTAGGTTTTCAGACACACCAGACTTCAGGAATGAAGGGAATGTGTAGCCTTCTATAATCAATTAACAATAAAAAATGAAGCATCAAAAGCCAAGGCTTTTATCCGTGTTTTTTCTGTATGAGTCATGGAGCGAACCTGTTTCTCTTCATCCTATATCTTGTGTCAACACAGCAAGACAACCTCGATTCCGCCCCATATTACCATTTATATTTTCATCAGGGGAGCTCATTTCCTTTTTTACCTCTACTGGGACTCCAAAGTCCCATGAAAATGTGTAGGAAGAGAATTATCTTACACAAGCAAATGTATAGCTTTTGGAAAGGACATCGATATGACTGGAAAGGAGCAATTCAATGTAGATTACAGTCAAGCCAACCAGTTAGACAGTAGTTCTTGACCAAGGATGATCAAGGGATGGTTTGTAATGACTAGAGACAGTTAGGATGACCATAATTGGGTCAGTGTTACTAATATTGAGTCAGTAAGGGTTCGAGATGCTGTCAATCACCTCGTGATATGTCCTCTACAGCAAAGAATGATCTGGCACCAAATTCCAATAAGTCTGAGGCTGAGGGCTTCAGACTGACACTCCCAGTGGCACCAAGTGTAGTGACTTCCAAGGGTACTCCATGCTTTCATGAAAAAGGAAAATTTTACATGCAGAAACAACTAGTTACATATTTCATCTACCAAATATGTCGCTGTCTCTTTTTTGGTCACAAACTGAATTGTAAAGACTCCCCCAGACACCAGAAGAGCTAAGGAGATGGCTCAGCTAGTAAGAGGTTTGCCTTGTAAGGGTGAGGAGCTGAGTTCGGATGTCTGGAACTCACGGGAAAAGGCAGGTACAGAGACCACACGGGAAAAGGCAGGTAATGATCCCAGAGGTGGTGAGTGGGAAATTGGAAACTGATGAAAGCCGGGATGCAACCAGCTAGACTACTGGACTCAGCTCCAAAATGATGAGACATCCAATATCAAAGGAAAGGTTTTCACCTCAAGAATGATTTCACCAGAAATTGTATCCTGAACCTCACCTTCACACCCATACATATTTACCCCTACACACACGCACGCACGCACGCGCGCACGCACGCATGCGCACACGCACACGCACACGCACACGCACGCACGCACGCGCACGCACGCACGCACGCGCGCACACCTTTCAAAAGCCAGGTATAGTGTTATACTCCTATACTTCAGGCATATAACCATAGATCCAGGCAAGAGCTACATAGCAAGTAAGTCCTTGACGGGGGAGGGGGGAAGAAGGGAAAGAGAGACATAGAAAGAAAAGATTTAAAGACTTGACAATTCTCTTAATGAGTTAGGCTGCTATAGCGAAGTACCAGTGTCAGGTGTTCTGTGTTGCATGGGAGAATCAAAGAAAGAGGGCCTCTCCAGAATGTAATTCAGGCTCTCTGGCAGTGAGGAGAAACAATTTCTGAAGAACTGAACCCCAAACAACCTTGCAAAGGAATATTTATTGATTGTTACACAAAGTTTTTTTGTTGCTTTGTTTGTTTTTATAAACCAAGTTTCTCATACCAAAGCCCCTGATCTCATCTATGTTTTCTAAAGGAAAATATCTCACCCCTGAAATTTTAGTCCTTACCATGGACTGTCAGCAGTATCCCACGATGCAAGGCACTCCAGGTGTTCCAGAACCATCTTGGAACCAAAGTCCTGCAAGGGCTATAAAGCTAACTCAGAAAAACAACTCTATAGATAACAGAAAACAACCGATTTCCTCCAGTGATTTCTTTAAGGTCAAAGTATTTCTAGAAAAAAACTACTCATTTTGGGATTTACCCTAGATACACTGAAAACAACTGCTTCATTCTTATGTATACCTTAGAAACAATGATTCTACTGACTTTTTCATCTACAACTAGAGACTGGGTAATACATAAATCATAAGCATTCATTTTTCACCATTGTGGAGGTTGAAAAGTCCAAGATCAAAACAGGGTTAGTATCAGGTAAACGTTCACCTTTTGCCGTTGTGGTCACATCTGGCCTGTGAAATATTCCCGTTCTCCTCAAGCCTTTTTGTTTTAAAAATACAACCGGATTATGTAACCCTGGCCAGCCTGGATTACAGAGTGAGTTCCAGGACATCCAGAGCTACCCAGATTAACCCTGTCTCAAAATAAATAAATAAATAAATAAATAAATAAATAAATAAATCGATCTCATTTCAGCTTTTAAACAATTTGTGTGTGTGTGTGTGTGTGTGTGTGTGTGTGTGTGTGTGTGTGTGTACACGCACATGCATACATGTGTGTAACAAGAGTGTAGCCGGGGTTACATAGATGCTGTGAAGCTGGGTTATGGGCCTTTGTGAGATGTTCAATGTGAGTGCTGGCATCCAAAATCTGGTGCTCTGATAGAGTTGTAAAAGCTGCCATTTTATTTTAATTTTGATTATTTCCTAGTCAGTATGAGTACAGATTGTGAAGATAAATAGTAAACAAGAAAGAGATTGATTTCCTTGGACTATTACTATCTCCACTTTAAACGCTGTATTATTCTTCCTGCTAAGTCTTAGAAAGTAGCCTACTACCGTTAAAATATTAAGCCAAGGTTCAAATGTGTTTATTAACTTGAATTCACCATGAAGCAGACCGCAGTACCAAGCATCACGTTTGATTGTAGTTTGGGGTAATGATATTTAGTGAGAAATTAAGGAAGATACAGACCACTTTGCTCAGAGTAGAACTGAAGATGCAGTAAAGAGAGATAAAATAAATCGCTGCATAAATAGGGTAACCATATAATTGGATACCAGTGCACATAAGATATGTATACATTACATTTAATAAAGATTTAAATACACATTACAGCAATAGTAACAAAAGTTTACAAAAATGATTATCAGCATGGTTAGATCTGTTAAAATCTACAGCTAACTTAGTAATTCTTCATCATATTTGTACTTGTCAAACCTAGTATATAACACACACACTACAGTACATTAATTCTCTGAGTGTCCCTATAGGTCACTGGAATAATGGACTTTCATCAAGCTCTATAAAGATGGAATATTGATGTGACTTACTTGTGACTAAACCATAAGACTTCTACTCTGAGAATATCCAATGGTGTGTATTCCAAAGATAAAAATGTCAGAGTAAAGATTATACTTCCTGGGGTCAGGAAATATAAAATATGTAAAATAATAACTTCTATGGTAAGAAGTCCATATATTCTGTATACACCTCTTCACAGATAAAAAATAAACCATAGAATTTTAAAGGAAACAGGGATGGCTTTAAAGAATTTATATTCACATCTTTTTGTCACCCCTACCCCTTTTCTAGGTTTTCGTAACATGCTGTTATAGTATGCTGAGAGCCTTCTCAGTGCTGTGACTTCTAATTTCTTGACCTGGTGACAGGAGAAGTAAACAGAGAGGAAGGACATGGCCAGGAAGAAAAGACTTTTTCACTTCTCTCAAGATAATACAAATGGCCTTGCTCCATCAAATTACAGAATTAACGGTTTCTGAGACTAATTCCAAGAATAAATAAATCCTTTGGGGACTGATAGGAGAAAATGCCTAATTGTTTAACTTGAAAGTATCACAAACTGAAGGTTCTAGTGACAACGGATAGATCTTTTTTATTTCTAAAAGAGTAGAAGAATAAAAAAAAGCTTGGATTGCTTCTGACATATCTCCCACGAACACTATGAGTAACCAAAATAATAAATACCAGTACTGACACATTTTAAAATCACAGAAATTTTGTGGAATTTTCAAATGAGTGCATGTACTCTCCATGCATCCTATTCTTTTGATGTACACTGGTCTAGTATTACTCACTGGTTTATCAATATTCCTCCCATGGGTGTTTATTGAACACCTACTCTATGCTAGGCATGTCAGTATCCTTAGCAATGCTACCCCCCCCCCATCTTCTAATGTCTAGCCTGAAGAGGAGCAAGTTTTGTCCCTGCAGAACAGTAGTTCCTTTCTATGCTTTCTCTTTAGGGGACATCTGTGGTGATATATTGTTTATGACCTAATAAAGCTTGCCTGGAGATCAGAATGCCAAGCTAGCCACAGCCATAGAGGCCAGGCAATGGTGGTACACACCTTTAATACCAGGATTTAGGATATAGAGGCAGATGGATCTCTGTGAATTCAAGGCCACTCAGGCCTACTTGAGAATGAATCAGTCTAAAAGAGAAACAAAGCTCACACCTTTAATCCTAGCACTAGAGAGGTATATAAGACAGGAGCAGGGTCTCAGCCCCGCCATTCAATCTTGAGCAATTAGACTTCAGCCACATTGAGGGTAGGATTGCCCCAGCCTTGGTAGAGGTAAGAGCTCTCTAGTGGCTTGGCTGCTTTGCTTTTCTGATCTTAGCTGGAACCCCAATATCTGTCTCTGGGGTTTTATTATTCATACTACATCCATCAAGACAGGATCACTGTAAGTGGAGACCTTACACAAACAACCTATCCATGAAGGAAAAGCTTGAAGCAAAAGTTCTTATCATAATATGAAAACATTAAAAATGTGGAGGATGGGGAGGAACATGAAGAGGTTTCTAATTTCTCCTCATTCATTCCCTCAAACCAGTGAGGTGTATCATTACAGGTCTCGTTTTATAAATCAGTAAATAAAGATGCAAAGGTATCAGGTAAATTAATCAAACAAGTGATAGAAGTGACTGAGTATAGAGAGTTGGTGTTGGTGGGGCAAGAGAACAGTGCTCCAGGTGGGAAAATGAGGGCATAGGCCCTCATATGCATCCGTTGGCAATTTGCAATGCTGGATAGGAAGGAATACCCTCTATGTGCATGGCTACTGAGGGGTCACTCTAAGATTGACATGGGTTTTGATCATTGCTTTGTAAGGATGACTTTATTCTTTCCATACCATAACTCTAAGAAAGAAATCATATTTTTATTTTCATTTTGCAGGAGGAAAAAAAAGTTATCTTAGGAAGACTAACTTCCCCAAGGTGACTACGCCAATAAAAAGTAAAGCATCGCCGGGCATTGGTGATGCACACCTTTAATCCCAGCACTCGGGAGGCAGAGGCAGGTGGATCTCAGTGAGTTCGAGGCCAGCCTGGTCTCCAGATCGAGTGCCAGGATAGGCTCCAAAGCTACGCAGAGAAACCCTGTCTCAAAAAAATAAAAAAAATTAAGCAGCAATTAAAGCAGGATATGGTCAATTCCAGAGCCCTCGCTCCAAATCCTGCTTTGTTACTGCGCAGTATAGAATGGGTGGAGCCCAGGGTATGAAGAGTTTCACAGGCAAACATGAACAAAAATGGGGAGGCACTGAGAAAATGTATGCAGAATAGTTACACAACCATTCTGACACTCTTATGAAGGTGATGGGGGTAGCTGTAGTGGAAGCAGGAGACTAATTAGGACACTATTTTATTATACCTGGGGAGATTGGTACTGCTAATCACAGAGGGGATGTTTAGGAGGTAAGACTGTGACAATAATGGCAGAGGAAGGGATGTCTTAGTGGCAAATAAAAAGAAAAAAAAAACAGGACAGCTGGAATGACTCCTGTGTTGCTGGCTTGAGTGAAGAGTTGGATGACCATGTCATTCATTCACAGGAAAGAGAAGGAATATAAGGATGAGAATTATACTTTTGAGACTAGGTATGAGGGATGCCTATAGCTCACTTGTCACAACACTTGGATGTCACAGGGTAGCAATTTCCTCTATCTTGGAGGGAAGTTTGTAAAAACAGGGCTTGTTCTAAACCAGCGGTTCTCAACCTGTGGGTTTCGAACCCTTTGGTGGCCAAATACCAGATATCTTTCATATCTCATATTTATATTACAATTCATACGAGCAACAATATTGCAGGTACAAAGTAGCAATGAAATAATTGTATGGTTGGGGATTACCTCAGCATGAGGAACCGTATTAAAGGATCGCAGCATCAGGAAGGGGGGAAACCTCTGCTTTCAACCCTAGCTTTACATTAGACTCCTCGACAGAAAATTTAAGAACATCACTCCCAGCTGTAGTTCATTAAAGGCCAACTGCAGTAAATAAGGGTGTCTGAAAGAGGAACAAAGCCCTTAAATTCCTCTGTCAACTGAGGGCTGGGATCTAATCCTTCAGGGTGTGTCTCAGGCAGAGCAATCTAATTGACTCAGTAAATAAAGCTCAGCTGAGAACCATAATCGGGAAAGACCGCCTGAAGGCAATGCAGGTCATCTGTTTCCATTTCCACCTGTACGTGGGCCTCGGAAGTAGACTGCTTGTGGTGAAGGAGCACCAGGTTATAGTGTCTGAGAAACATGTTTGCTGAAATTCCCTAAAGAGAGGTGAAACTATCCAGCAGGGAAGCTCTTTTGTACTGGAAGTGATGGACTCAAAGGCTTTGTGATAAAGCGATGCTGGGAACGCCATGTTGCCCTCATCTTTCCTTAGCTCCATTTTGTGTCTGCCTTAACTCCTTGAAAAGCCTTGAATGTGTCCCAGATGCATAACCAAAATATCTGCTGAATGTATAATAATAATAATAATAATAATAATAATAATAATAATAATAATAGTTACCAGGTTTTCCTGATGTATATTTGATAATATCATTGTAAGTTTTGTGAGATTTGCCTTTAAGAATCCTGTAGCCCTGTGTTGCCAATGTTCTTATCCCTCCAGGTCCTACAGCCACTTCAGCCACAAATAAGCACACAGAGACATATATTAATTGTTAAACTGTTGGCCGGTGGGTAGGGATTCTTATTGGCTAGCTCTGTCTTAATTATTAACCTATAACTGCTAATCTATGTATTTCTACATGGCCTTATCTTACTGGAGAATGCCTGGCACATCCTATCCTCCTGGTCCCTACATGGCATCTCCATTAGGTCTCTCTCTGCCTACCTTTCCCAGTATTCTTGTCTACTAGTCCTGCCTATCTTCTTTCCTCTACTGGCTATTGGCCAAACAGTGTTTTAGTCCAATAAAAGAAACATGTATTCAAAAAAACATCCCCCACCACCCCTAAGCTTCAGTACCATGAGTTATTTGTGGCAACAGCCTGCGTTTGATTGTCAATGAAAAAAAGGACCTAATTTGAGCTTAATATGCGTTGTCTGTAATTTTCTTACCAGGACCATAAGATGATCCCTGAAACTGACTGGATACACTTGGTCCTGTCCACCTCAAGCATCTATAAGCAGTAAGGACTGCTGAGAGGCACTCCCAGGTAAGCTGAGCTTGGATTAGTCTCAGAAGAGCTGAAAAGTTAACTCTTCTGCCTGCACAGATAGTGTGCTGCAGGATCCCAGCCTCTTTTGAGCACATGCTGGTGATGCAGCTGTCTTGGAGTCATTTCTGCTCTTGTAAGTAGTCCATAACCCATATTCCCGTAACAAACCCCAATAAAACTCAACAGTTCAAGTTGAACTTTGGTACTATCCCTTCTTTGGTTTCATTGTGAGCTCTGTATTGGGGTTAAGTAGGCCTTTTGCTCACATCTCCCCAGGAATACTGTCACACAATGGACAGAGACATAAAGCCAAGAATCTGGGTACTAGATGTAGACTTAGGAGTCCCTGACTTCCAGGCAATCAAATACAGAACAAATATCATGAAGACAACAGAGGGAGTGGTATAGTCATAGAACACTGCAAGCACAGCGGAAAAGGATTTCAAGGATCAGTGACGGTGATTGAAGTATCAAATCCTACAGCACACGTGGTGTAGTATGACGCCGCAGGTAGTCAGCTATTTCAGTACCAGGGAGCAACCAGCAAACTTACATGATAGGGCAGGACTGTGAATGGAAAAATCGGAGGTGTGGAATGTAAACTCTTCTTCAAAAACTTGGCTGTGAGAAAAACAGTATAGAAATGAGGGTATTTGTTACGCTAAATCTTTCCGCCAAAAGCCGCTAAGCCCCACTGCCACGTGTGAGCTTTACACCAGCCGCCCGCCTGAGTTAGGGCCCAAATGAATACACAGAAACTTGTATTAGGTACAATGCTGCTTGGCCAATGACTAGGATTCTCATCTGTTAGCTCAGTCTTAACTATCATAAACCTATATATATTCTATAAGACTCATCTTATCGGACACCTTACTGGAGTCCCTCCTTGTCGGTGGATCACATTGTGCTGCTGGAGCAGGAGCGGAGGGGAAAAGGGACCCTTCCTGTTTCTCCTTTGCTTAAATATGAGTCTCCTTGCTATGTCACTTCCTGCCTGAATCACCACTTCTCTACTACAATTCCCAGAATCCTCTTTGACTCCTAGTCCCATCTAACTTGCTGTCTCATTGGCCAACCAGTATTTTATTTAACAATCAATAAGATAAACATACACGGAAGTACTTCCCCCATCAGGTACTGTAAGAAAATACGGTTACAATGTATATAAGTTGGGGATAGCTGAATGAGTTTAGGCACTGAAAGGAACTCCAGAATTTTTAGAATCTACAGAAGGGGGAGGCTGCTGGCGCAACAGGTAGAACTTTAGAACAAAGGCAGTGGAAATAGGAAAATCAGGAACCTATGCAAATAGCTTCAGAATTAAACGTAAGTTTCACCTTAGACAAATTAGCTGGGCAAACAAACAGACTGAGAAAGAATATTTGCTCTTCATATTACAAACAGCTATTCTCCCAGTCTGTACAGGGTTCCTTGAACTCTGAAGATTTGATTAAAAAATTAATAAAAGGCAAAGGTGGTGGAGACAGCGCTGGGGAAAGCAAACATGACCGACTGTCCAAGAATCATGAAAAGACACAGCAGGATTCATCACAGTAGAAATGCAAATTGAGTAGAAGGACCTGTGCACATCAGACTGGCCTCAGATGGCAGGGTTTCAAGTTTTTAAACATCTGTAATATTGCTATAACCTTACAAGAGAAAATTTCACAAGACTGAAAAAAGTTACAAAATTTTACCTATTGAGCTGGAAATCCCATTTCTGAGAGTTTGCCCTGAGTCCAAGACAGGCTTCAACATCCAGAATTACTTTCTTTTTCAAGTTCAAATTTTATTAACTGAAAAAAACTACCATTTATGACTCTTTCTTGTTTTTTTTTGTTGTTGTTGTTGGTTGTATGTGTGGTGTGTGTGTGTGTGTGTGTGTGTGTGTGTGTGTGTGTGTGTGTGTGTATGTGTGTGTGCGTGTGTGTGCGTGTGTGTGTGTGTGTGTGTGTGTGTGTGTGTGTTGTGTGTATGTGTGTGCGTGTGTGCGTGTGTGTGCGTGTGTGTGTGCGTGTGCGTGTGCGTGTGCGTGTGTGTGTGTGTGTGTGTGTGTGTGTGTGTGTGTGTGGCTTTTCGAGATATGCTTTCTCTTTAGCTTTGGAGCCTATCTTAGAACTCGCTCTATTGGCCAGGCTGGCCTCAAACTCACAGAGGTCTGCCTGCCTCTGCCTCCCAAGAGCTGGGATTAAAGGTGTTAGCCAACACTGTCTGGTTGACACTGTCTGGTTTTGTAGGAAGAAGCTATGAATGGAGCTTGTTGGCACATGTCATATAAACATAAAACTATGGCATAGATTAACAATTAATATAGTGTCCCCAGTTTTAAAGGCACAGATAAAAATGAATATGTGTGCTTGTTTGTTTTTGCTTGAGTATAAATAAATACACATAAGAAAGGGGAAGGAAATGGTAATCAAAAGAGGCAAGAAAGGAAACAGGTTAGTAAGAATAGAATCTGAAATGAGACTTCTGAGTGTAAGTCATTTTATACCATTATGAGTTTTGGATAACTGTCAGCAGTTAAAATGAATTTGAAGGAGAAATTAAACAAAACCTGTTAGTCTCATTCCTAACCTTTCTCATGATCGAATCAGTCAGTGCTGCAGCAGAGCTGTTCTCAGCCATAATATTCCGAAATATTTGTCTCCACAGATATCAAATATTCTCTAAAATAAAATGTCAAGTGATTTTTAAAGTGAACTGCAGTGGAGCCAGTAATTTGTCCCAACACTCTCAGACATTTTTTAATGTGCTATCTTGGCTGAGAATGCAGGAGAGGGGGTTCGCGCTATGTTTGGGGAGTTTAGAAGTGCCAAACACTCCGTCTCAATTGACTGCAGGGCAGTGCATAAACTGGATGCACCTTGGAGCTGTGACTCAAAGTCAATAATGCAGTGACACTCACTGAAGCAGGCCAACAAGGCCAGCATGTATGCTACATATTTTTAAGGGAGTTTTAATACACAGTGTTCTCATTGGTTGTTAACATGCTCTTCCAGGATGAGAGGTGGGCCTTAGGGATTTCTACTACCATGACAGGACAAGGGCTCACACAGTATGCTGCAGGAATATAAGAAGGACCTCACCTGCCTACATGCTTTTAATGTTCAGAACCTTAGAACTTCTTGATAGATGTGTGTCTGCGTGCGTGCGTGCGTGCGTGCGTGCGTGTGCGTGTATACACATCTCCTTAAGCAGCAGGAAGGATATTAATACTTGGAATTTTAAACTGTAAGTTAAAGTAATTTGTGGTTTTACAAATATATGCCAAGGAAGAGAAAATAATTTTTATAGCCTTGGTGTCTGTCCCTTCCAGCTCTCAGCAGCCAAACTTTTGTACAGCAGCTCTTCTTTCTCTTTAGCTCGTGTGAAATACTTGAACCCCTGAATGTTTGCAGACTTGAATTAGTTGTAGGTTCTGGTCTTAAGTTGGAGCTAAACTTAATTTAGCTATACACAGCCAAGTTCTATAACAGAATGGCTAACAATGAGAATTTGCCCCGTAAGTGAAAGACCTGATCAACCACAAAAGTTGTTATATGGTAACAGTGGTCATTGTGTAAAATGAATGATCTAAGTGTAGACTATTATAATCCCACCATTCTTAAGAGCTTAACTAGCCCATGATTTGCTTTCCTCCTGGCTAGGATAGAAAAAGTTATGTTTCTTGACCTGGACAAGTCCTTGTTCACCAGACAGACATGGTGATGCTACTTACTTCAATAATCAGGAAAACCATGTCTTGAGGTTCATATCTGCTACAAATTTCTTGAGTGTTTGGAAATCTTCAGTGGTGTAGAGTTCTAAAAGCTGAATATATCCTCTTTTTTTTCTAAGGTTTTCTAGAATTCAGAAGTATCATCATTGTGTCGTGGCTTACCTGAGTGAGATGGGACTGAATTTCAAGATCAAACTGACAAATATCACTAGGAAGGAAGCATCAGGCCATTCCTCCAAAGTTCCTCTTGGTGGTCTGCAGCCCTTGCCCTTTCTACACAAACACTGAAAAGCTGAAAAGAACTCACTGCTGGGAGAAATACATTTTATCTCCTTATTAGCTGTAGATTTTTCTAAGGGGAAAGAGAGAGGTGGCAGAAAATAATGAAAACAGGAGGGCTTATGCTGTGTGCTGAAAGAATTGCTCCCAGATGAAAAAGGTGAAATGCAGATAAGGACTGTCAAGAGGCAGCCTACTTGCTTTTTCATTTAAAGAAAATTGTGTTTTTATTCCACTCCTATCCATCCTGGCCATGAGGACACCAGGACACTGTCAGCCTGAGATCTGGAAGCTCCAGTTAAATAAGGTAGACTTAATTACTTTGGTGCCCTTCAGGTGCACAATGCAAGTTGTAGATGGTCACACTGTTATTTCAGGACTTGAACTGACAGAGTTAGAGGACCATCTGTAGAAGACATGACCTTAGCAGAACCAGTGCCGTGACTTACAGTGTCTGGAGTACTGGACTGGCAGGAACTGCTAAATCTTCACAAGTGCTACTTGATTTGAGCTATTTCATTGGATGGTATATTTTTAGAACCAAGTGTACCTATCAGAATTGATGATTATCTGGTTCTTTTATGCTGTTGATGCAGACAGTCTGATTTATAGAGAACTGAAAATATTATTTTAATTCTGGAGGCTAGGAAGTCCAAGAATAAGCCTGCAGAACCCGATGAGGCCTTTGATGTTTCATCTTCACATGGCAGAGGCAGAACAAAGGAGGCACTGGGTCCTGTATTCTGTTATGGAAAAAGAGAAGAGGCATGGACCTTCTTTCCTAAGGCCTTTTAATGGTGTAGTAGTCGATTTCAGAGATCGTGACCCTTGGGAACTCAACACTACTAAAGTCCCAACCTTGCAACAGCGCTGCTTTGGAGATTAATGTTGCAAAATCTGAATTTGGAGGGAGCATGTTAAAACTACTGCAAATTGGAATGCTGCAATACCTCCCATGCTCAACGGGGCTTTGGGAGGCATCTCTGTTCTAGGTAATCTGCTGGAACACAATGGAAAGGTTTGTAGCTAGTCATGGTGGCGTATGACTTTAATTACATCACTGGGGAAGCAAAGGCAGATGAGTCTCTGAGTTCAAGGCCAGCTTGCTCTACCTAGTGGGCTCCAGACCAGTCAGGGTTATAAAGGGAGACCCTGCCTCAAAAAAAAAAAAAAAAGATACTTGTTTCATGTTAACATGCCTGAAATTGCAATGTCTCTTACATTAGGTAGAGAATCAGTTTAATTAATAATGTTCTTTAAGAATTTATTGATACAGTAAATAAGAATGTCCCTGTGTGATGATTAAATTTGTTGGCTACGTATGGTTTCGTTGTCTCACATGATAAGAGCTATTCATCCAAGCATAGTATTTATTTCATAGAATGAGTCAAACAGGGTACAAAATTCAACTCAATGGGTTCTCTCCTGGTACTAAAATGTACCAATAGCAAAGTCAACAGTCAGGACCATAATATTCTGTGGTAAGCTGAATAATGGTGTTGCAAGACATCCATGTTCTACTAATTAGAGTTTGTGACTATAATGCCCTCCATAGCAAAAGAAAATTTGAAGGTTTCCCTTAATTAAAGGTTACAAAGCAGCACAATTATTCTAGATTACATACCTGAGTCAGCCCAGTGTCATCCCAAGGGACCTGGTAACAGGGAGGACAAAGAATCAGGAATAGAGATTTAGTTAGAAGAAAAGGTTGGAGTGATGTACTTGGAGGATGCAGGCAGGGGCCAAGACCCAAGGAATGATGGTGCCTATCAGGAACTAGAAAAGTTCATAAGTAAAGCCTGCAGCGGAACATAGGACTGGCAACATTATATTCATCCAAGAAGACCGTGGTGGATTTCTCACTTCCATAGCTGTAAAATGAATATGCCTTGTGACCTCTTCATACAGCATAGGTGGGAAACTGACTCTGTCTTCTAAATATATATGTATGTATGTATGTATGTATGTATGTATGTATGTATGATAAGTTAACTGACATTCTTACGTTAGTAAAAGAATTATAGAAGACCATCCTGTTTCCCAGTCACAAAGAAACATGGGATACAGAAATGTGCCTCGGATGCCCTTCCACTGTCTCCAACAGCACTCAGTCTCCTAACTGCTTTCTGTCCCGAGGAAATTTGCTGGAGGGGAGGGTTGGAGCATGAACATGCCTTTCTGCTCATCTGGCTCTTCATTACTAAGATGATTTAACTCTAACATGCTGCTCTTAAAAATCCTGGTGCCATCAGTAGCTATGGTGAGTGAATAAGTAATGGCTGAGTTTCAGGTCACAAGTCATCTATGAAAGTCTCCTACATAAAGGCCGATTTGCTTCCACACTCTGTGATGTGGTCAGCAGGGTACACAGAGAGTGCCCTTCCTGCTGCCTGGCAGTACGTGAAAATAGAAATGTGAAGTAAATTATTTCTTCTGATCATTTCTATGTCTATTCTCAGTACATTTATAATCCATAATATGGCTTCTGAAATTCAGGAAAAGAAAAAACACCGCATATAAGAACAATAAGCCATAAAAGCTATCCTACCTTTAAAATGAATGACTAATTTTAATTATCACCCTATAGCTCAGTTGGTTAATTGTATTTAATTTTTTCATATTCCTGCTACTGCTTTCATTATATCTATTATCCCTTTAAAATTGCCTATAACCTACAGTAGAGTATCTTCAGAAATGAGCCAATTAAACAGGGGCACACACCATTAAGTAACTTAATTGCTTGTTCAATAGACTTTGTCGGTTTATTTTAGATTATTCTATGTTTGAAAAAATTACTTAAATGCATGGCTGACGTAAGCTCCTTCTAACTGTTCGAAACTGAAAACCACACAATGATAGTCTCCCTCTTCAGTGTCATCTGGGATCCCTGAGGAGAACTGCCTGTTTTTAAGATTTAAACTGAGCTCTTCCAAAATGACTTCCTGTGTTTTCACCTTCATTTGTCTAAAGCCTCTCTTTCTCTCTCTCTCTCTCTCTCTCTCTCTCTCTCTCTCTCTCTCTCTCTCTCTCTCTCTCTCTCATTGCATTGGACTGGGTTCCTCAGTTGGGTCCCAGATGCTGCTCAGCAATTCTTTTCTGTAGCTCTAATTGATTCCCTATTGTAGTTGCCGCAGCAGCAGCTTGAGAATGCATCTCAAGCACCTAACTCACACCTGTCATACCCACTCTCGGTAAATTATTTCACCTTACACCTAAATCAAAAAGACCAGAGCCCTCAGGCAAATTCCTGTTCTGGTACGCAGAACAATATTCTCACTCCACCCTTCCAGATTTTTCAGGCACTTATTCCTTTTAGTTATACTTTTTTTTTCCTTTTGGTTTTCAGAGACATGGTTTCTCTGTGGCTTTGGAGACTGTCCTGCAATTCCCTCTGTAGACCACGCTGGCCTTGAACTCTCAGAGATCCGTCTATCTCTGCCTCCTGAATGCTGGGAATAAAGGCAAGCGTCACCAACGCCCTGCTCCTTTTAGTTACTCCATAATCTTGAAGCAGGAATATCATTCTATTTCCAAATTAATTCTTCTGTTCCATGGATAAAGCCCTGGCTTACCTACAATGTTTAGTTTTGCAATACTGAAGCCAAGGGGATAACAGAAGATTAAAAAAAAATGGGTCTTTATTATAATATAGCCAACTATCCCACAGTTGTGGGTGTCTGGACCCCAACTTACTGAGTTCCTGGATTCTGTATAGAAACGACCAGAATTCAGTAGCATACACCTAGACAATGCCATCATCCTTGGTGATAAGACAAGCAGTGAGAACCTTTTGCCTCCCTACAGCCAACTTCTGAGATTCCTTGAATACAAAAATGTTCATCCACCCCCTCCACACACTATTCTGTAGGGACACGCTCTACAAATATCGTCCTAATCCTGCATGCTTGTATCTCCTTCCTCCTGGAAGGTATTTTCTCTGGTCCATCTCCTTCCAAAGACCTTCCTGTACAAAGCGCTCAAGTTCATTTCCTCCACAGAATACTCAGAGCAGCTCTCTAGTCTCTAATTGAAGCCACTTGCTATTCTTCTGATGTAGGAACCACTAGTTGTATGGTTTAGTTAGTTACACATTTAATTACTACTCTTACTACATGGAACATATGGATCGTAAGCTCTCACTTTCCTAATAGTATCAATATTCCATGTAATTTAATATTAGGCTGTATACTTACTAGATAACTATATACACCAGATCATTGGGTGAGCCTTCTAAATGTATCATCTCATTTATTTGGCCATCTAAACATATTATCCCATTCAATATTGCCCAAACAATAATTACTTCCTATTTTAGATCCATTTTTCAATTGAATATATAGAAGATGGGTATAGAAGTTGCCCACATTTGCAATGACAGTAAGGAGGAGACCAGGTTTTGCACAGAGGTTTCTAACCTATTGTTCTCACTCTTGGCAGTACACAGAGTTGCCTCTACACTGACAGAGACAACAGAATGTTGGTGAGAAATGGAATTGAATTGATCAATTCATTTAAAATAAGGTGGGTTTTCTTTCCCAGTGGTATTCCAAAAGGAAATTGGACATTTAAAGGAGGAGTGAAGGGGGCTAGAGAGAGAGTTCCATCAGTGACATGCCTGGTTTACCAAGCACAAGTACCTGAGTTCAGTCTCTAGGACTCACATTAAAACATAACAAACCAACAGCAAAAACTTAACTCTGGTGACATGAAATTTTAATGCCAGCACTGGAGAGGTAGAGACAGCAGATTCTGGTGGCCCACTGCTAGCCAGCTTAGATTGCTTTACAAGCTCTGGACCAATGAGAGATGCTTTTTCCAAAAACAAGGAAGATGGCTATTGAGGAACAATAACCTCTCTGGCCTCCATAGTATACCATATATGCACACCTGCTCACCTACAAACATCCAAATGCACACACACACACACACACACACACACACACACACACACACACACACACACACACACACGAGAAACTTAGAAAAGGAAAGAAAGGGATATACTATGAAGGCTGCTACACATCCAAGCACCTTGTCTTGGATGGGTTTCTATGTGATAAACCCTTTTAGGGTTTCTATGTAATAAAATACAGTAACCAAAACGACTTGGGGTGGAAAGGGTTTACTTCATCTTACAACACTCAGATTGTTCTCTTTTACCAGTTGGAGCAGGAACTGATGCCAGAGAGGAACACTGCTTACTGCCTTGTTCCCCATAGCTTGCTCAGCCTGTTTTTTTATACAACTCAGAGCCACCTACCTAGAGATGTTGCTGCCCACATCAATCATTAATCAAGATAATACTCCATAGATTTGCCTACAGGCTGATTGTATGGAGGTGTTTTCCCAATTAAGATTCCCTCATTACAGGCTTGTGTCAAGTTGACAAACACACACACACAGAGCAAGCACAATTGATCCCTTGATAACTTGGCACACACGTATGTAACTTTTAATAAACCATAACCTTTCCTTTCTTGTTCATCTCTGAGGTATCATACTGGTATCAGTATCTCAATATAAAACACATTCTGAGCAGCGAAAGTCCGACAGTCTTTCAAAATTCAAACATTTTTAAAGCTCTGTCCCTTTAAATCACCCAAGTCTCTTTCAAAGCTCAAAGCCTCTGTAAAATATCCAAAGTCCCCCAAGCATGGGTTCCTGTAAAAATCACACATGTTAAATGCATTCTTGCTCCAAGATGGAAGATCCAGGGCAAAGTCACAACCAAACCAAAGCAGATCCGAAGTCTAACAGTGTCAATCTCAGTGCTCCAATTGTGGGACTCAAGATCTCCTAGGCTCTGAAGGGTTTAGGCACCTCCTCTCCAGCTCTGCTTCCCACAGCACATGTAGCTTGTCTTAGACTCAGATCAGAATCTACTCTGCATTTGCTGCTGCCCTTAGTCATCATCTCATGGTGTTGGCATCTCCAAAATGCTAGGATTTCTGCTGTAACAGGGCTACACCTTCATCAATAGCTTCTCCTTAGCTCTCATTAGGGACTCTGACCCTGCCATATTGTGCCAAGTCTCTACTTCTCTCCATGCCACCTTCAGCTCTGGGCTTCTACTGTAACTTAGGCTGTACCTTCACCTGGCCTTTCCTAGCCTCTCACAGTGCCAAGCCTCATGCCTTCAAAATCCGTAATATTTGGGAAACTCTTACCCATTACCAAGTTCAGCTGCCAGCATGAATTTCAACCTTGGACCTCTCTGGACCACAGTTTTAATAGGATGATCCTGGGGAAACACTTCCTAGAAGATGTTTTCTCAGTGATTCTGGTCACTTTTTTTTAAATCACAGCTGAGTCTTCATCCATAGCTGAGTAGTATCAAGAATCCAGCAAAGCAAAAGTTTCGCTTTAGTGGCTCTGTTCCCTTGTTCATCCCTTGTTCCTTCCTGATTCTTCAGCCCCAGCTGACCAGAAGGATGGATTATTAATTCCAAATATTACTCAAAGAGCCCTCACAGAATCTGAACTTCCCTGTGCAACTTCTCAAGCCAGGTGTCTTATTTATTTTTCTATTGCTGTGATAAAACACTGTGAAAGAGGCACTTATAAAAGAAAATGTTTAATTTGCGTACACTTTTAGAAGATTAGAGTCCATTGTGTCCAGGCAGAGACATGGCTGAGAACTCGTGTCTTGGTCCACAGCCTCAAGGCAGAGAGGGAGCACCAGGAATTGCATGAGTCTTTTGAAACTTCATAAGCCCTTCCCAGTGGCACACTTTCTCCAATGAGAGCACACTCCCGAATCCTTCCCAAGTGGTTCCATCAAATAGGGACCAAGTATGCAAATATATGAGCTGATGAGGGGCCAGTCTCATTCAAACCACCACATCAGGCCTGTAGCTTCCCTATTACTCTCAACACTTTTTCCCCCAAGTTTCTACAACAGCCCTTTAAGATTTGAACACTAATGGCTTTTCTAGCTCAAAGTTCCAGAGTCCTTCTGCAATCCTTCCCAAAACATGCTCAGGCCTGTCACAGCAATATTCCACAAACCTGGTACCAATTTCTTTCAGTTGGGGTTTTTCTATTGCTGTGATAAAACACCATGGCATAAAGCAACTTGGGGAAGAAAGGGTTTATTTCATCTTATAACTCTCAGCTCACACTCCACACAGAAGGAAGTCAGGACTGGAACTCAAGGCCAGAACTTGGAGGCAGGAAGTGATGTAAAAGCCATGGAGGAGCGCTGTTTACTGACTTGCACTCCATGACCTTTTCGGGCTGCTGTCTTATACAAGTCGCTACTACTTGCCTAGGGTTACCACTATACCATCCCAATCCATGTAGGGACTGGGCCCACCCACATCAAATGCCCACAGGCCAATCTCATGGGGAATTTCCTCAATTAATAATCTCTTCACCCATATATGTCTAGGTATGTATTAAGTCGATAAAAACCAATCATCAGAACAACCCCAAACAGTGTAATTTACAGGAAGAAATTTTGCTCATTTGAGACATCTGCACAAAGGTTTTGACTCAATTAAAATATTTTTTGAAAAATAATGGTCATACAAATCTATTCACACTTAGAGGTTACAAACCTATTCACATTTTTGGTACAAATGCAAATGCACACACACCCAAAACTAAACTTTACAAATAACTAATTGAGCAGAGTGCAACCCAATGTTTACATGAAGTTAAACAAGTTTAATCACAATCTATCATTTCCTTGAGTATTTATGCCATTCTTAAGATGCCTTACCATACTGACCAATACACTGTAAGTTCAAATTTTCTCAATAAGACATAAAAAAAATAATTGATGTATTTGATGGATAAGTAAATAGAAAACTAGGTTTGGTCACAAATACATCAATGATAGAAAAAAATCTTTGAACATAAAGATCTTAAAATCAATTGTATATTTTCTCTAAGTAGAAGCCTTTTCCTGTTCTCAAATGATCAGAGAAGAATGCAGAAGCCGGACACCAGCTATCAAGTTCATCCAGTTGCGTTTGGCTTATATAGCTATAAATATGTACTAGCTGTAGAGAGGGAAAAGTGATGAGCAAAGGGGTCAAGACCATGCTGGGGAAACCCCCAGAAACAGCTGACCTGAGCAAGTGGAACTCATGGACCTCAGTCTAACAGCTGGAGAACCAACATAGGATCAAACCTGGCCCCCTAAGCGTGGGTGTCAGCTACGAGGACTGGGCAGTCTGTGGGGCCTCTGGCAGTGGAACCAAGATGTATCCCTAGTGCAGGCACACTCTTCGGGAACCCATTCCCCATGGAGGGATACTCTCTCAGCCTAGATACACAGGGAAGGGCCTAGGCCCTGCCCCTAATGACTTGATAGATTTTGATGATCGTTCATGGAAAGTCTCACCCTCCCTGGAGAGTGGATGGTGATGAGATAGGGGAGGGTAAAATAAGATTGTTTCTAATTTAAATAAAAATTATATTTAAAAACAAACAAAAAGAAGCAGAAAGTAAATTCAAATGTTTGAAAATATCTCATTTCCTAAATTGCATCCATACAACCTTTTCTGCCCTCCTTTGGGTGCTTTTTAAAGCAGAAGTGGAATGGAGGTCACTGCTGTATTACATACTGTTCTGGGGGCCGGGGTATGTGTCTGTTTCGGAAGAGAGGCCACTGGAGTTCTCTGAGGATGCGCCCCTGTTTATGCGGATACAAAGCTGACAGAACACAAAAGCGCTTCTTCCTTCGCATCCACGGAGCTCATATTGTATTGACTTTTCAAACTCAATCCGTTCCTCTTTGTTATTAGCAGTTCGGCACATCAATTTTAAAAAACCGTGCCCAGTTGGATGAGAGTTTGGCTCTCAGTGGGATTCTCTTTCTACTACACACATTGAAATTGAGGATGAGCCATTGGGGCCCAGGAGTGGGCTGGGGGAAGGGTGGGATGCCAGAGTGACAGGTTCCTGAAGCATTCTTATGCCCGCAGGGGTTTATGGGATAATTCTCATCCTTAAACCCGATCTTTAAAGATTTTCATGCTTTCTTGTTACCTGCAGGGTCTTCTGATGAAATAAGATAATTTCTGTGTTTGTATACCTCAAAAGGATAAGATAAAAACACAGACACATTTGTGCACATCTTCTGAGACTCCAAGCTAAACAGAAGGACAGCATGCGTGCAAGATTGAGAGGGGCGGCAAGCTTTGCAAGACACCAGGGACATGGGGACACATTATATATCCGGTCGTGTGCATGGTACGTTATGCCCAATACAAACATCTTTACCACACGACCACATGAAACTTGGCAGAATCCAGGGAAGTTCACCAGACAAGTACCTAAGGGAACAGAATTTCTAGAAAATAATTTGAGTTGAAATTTCTCAATTACAGGGACTGGAGAGATAGCTAAGTGATTAAGAACACTGATTGCTCTTGCAGCAAACCTAGGTTCAATTCCAGCAACCACATGGAAGCTAATAACTGTCTGCAACTCCAAGATCTGAGACCCTCACACAGACCACACAGACATACATGCAGGCAAAAGACCAATGCACACAAAATAAAAGTAAATTCTTTTAAAAAATTGCCAACTACATGAAAAGCTGGACACAAGGATCTACAAATACCAATACCCCCCCACCCACACACACCACAAAAAGCCAAGTGTCTTCCTCTGCAATAAAAGCAGTTTCTAAGGAAACTGAAAAAAATTGGAAAAACTGGGAGACCCAAAATCAGGGCATGGGATAAAGATGTTTCTTAATAGTTTCATGAAATAATAAGTTATAAGCTAATATTAGATATTAAAGTATACATATATTTCAGTTTGTATTATCCAACCTTCCACACAGTGCAATTTCTTTTTAGAAATGCATTTCTTGTTGACTTTATTATCCAGATTTATATGCCCCTGGGGTTTAAGCAAAGGCTTAGAAAGTTTTATAAATGCTTAAAGCATGGCTCATCTCACTACCATGGTAAGAAAGGACCAGGCCTTGCATTTTCATCAAATATTGAAATGGAGATTATATATTTAATAGTCTTTTTTTTCTCGGGAGCTTATGGAAGGTGATTTATATGTATCTGCCCGAGGTCTCAGCTCTCTCCATTGTGGGGTTTTCTTTTGCAGACTTTAAACAAAACTGCCATCCTGCTTTGTGTTCCAGAGCCTCCTGTCTCCTGGGGACACGACAAGTGAAGGGCAGATGTCCATGGCCATATCTGCTTGTGTCCTCCCTGCTGTCATGACCGTGCCCTCTTTCCCCCTCAGATGCTATCGTTTACGCCATTTTCAGGAAAATTTTGAGTTTATTACTACAGAATTTGACCTATCCAATACAGAGCCCAGCTCACCTACTTCCTCTTAATGAAGAGCCTGCCTGAGTTGTCTCATGAGCCCGTCACCTTGACAACCTCCTAGGCTTCACATTTTCTCTCGGTTATGTATAAATTCCCAGCTGCTCAATATAGTGTGAGACATGACAATATTTCATGTCTTATGAATTCCAGTGTCATTTTAGTCTGACTACAGAACCGAGGCAGGCTTAATGAAAACAGCAGTTCACAAAGATTTTGTTCTGCGAATCCCTTTATATTCTAATAAATTACTCAGGACCCTGGTGAGCTTTTGTTGATGTGAAAGTTATCTATTGGGGTTCCCTTTCAGCGTCTTCTGTTGCTACAACAGAATATCTGGGGCTAGATGGTTTGTGCAGAAGTGCAATTTATGTATTTCCTGTGTAAATGAAGCTGAGAAATCCAAGCTCAGGTGGTTGCAGCAAGGCCTTGTGTTCTTTCATAACATGGCAGAAGTCAGTTGAAAGTCCAGGGAAAGCACACACAAGAAGGAAAAGGGAGTTAAATGTGATCATAGCCTATTCTCTGAAGAGAGGCAGGAATTAATTTCTTCAGGAGGGCTCTGCTCTTCTGACCCAAACACCTCTCAGTAGGATCTGCCTCTGGACAGTGCTGGCCTGAAGAATTAAAACATAAAACATGAAGAATTAAAGCTCCAATATCAGAACATTGCTATGGAAAGTAAAGCAAGGATTTTCTTTTGTGACTTAACTAAAAACTATCAGTCATAAACTCACTGCATGATCACACTAAGGTATTTATGAAACAATTCTGCACCTTCCACAGTGGAAGGAAATTCTAAGTGTCATTATTTTACATGTTGGTTAATCTCTTTAATGCCTGGCTTACTATCCAGAATTAAATTTAAATTCTGGCTTCTCCTGTCTAATTCTGCAGTTAGTCTCTTGTGTTACATGTCATGAAGACTCTAGAGATATCTACCATACACTTGTGCTTGAGCATGATACAATGTAATGGATGTCTTGATATAGTTTAGCTTCTCCGATCCTTGGGATTTTATATTTTGTGTGACTTAACCCCAAATTATGCCAGCGTTGCTTAGGTATCTCTGCATCACACAAAAATCTTTAGAATAAAGGAACCTAGAAAAAGAATGATGGAAAAACTCTTGCAGTACCCTAACTTTGCATGAAGAACAAAATCCTTTGAAGTAGAAATGATTTTATAGACCCCTTGTGGATTGTTTAAAGGATGTCAATTACAGTTATACACTAAAACTTAGAAATTCAATTGCATAAGTGTTATGTGATATTTTTATTGAGAGGCCACTGGAGTTCTCTGAGGATGCGCCCCTGTTTATGCGGATACAAAGCTGACAGAACACAAAAGCGCTTCTTCCTTCGCATCCACGGAGCTCATATTGTATTGACTTTTCAAACTCAATCCGTTCCTCTTTGTTATTAGCAGTTCGGCACATCAATTTTAAAAAACCGTGCCCAGTTGGATGAGAGTTTGGCTCTCAGTGGGATTCTCTTTCTACTACACACATTGAAATTGAGGATGAGCCATTGGGGCCCAGGAGTGGGCTGGGGGAAGGGTGGGATGCCAGAGTGACAGGTTCCTGAAGCATTCTTATGCCCGCAGGGGTTTATGGGATAATTCTCATCCTTAAACCCGATCTTTAAAGATTTTCATGCTTTCTTGTTACCTGCAGGGTCTTCTGATGAAATAAGATAATTTCTGTGTTTGTATACCTCAAAAGGATAAGATAAAAACACAGACACATTTGTGCACATCTTCTGAGACTCCAAGCTAAACAGAAGGACAGCATGCGTGCAAGATTGAGAGGGGCGGCAAGCTTTGCAAGACACCAGGGACATGGGGACACATTATATATCCGGTCGTGTGCATGGTACGTTATGCCCAATACAAACATCTTTACCACACGACCACATGAAACTTGGCAGAATCCAGGGAAGTTCACCAGACAAGTACCTAAGGGAACAGAATTTCTAGAAAATAATTTGAGTTGAAATTTCTCAATTACAGGGACTGGAGAGATAGCTAAGTGATTAAGAACACTGATTGCTCTTGCAGCAAACCTAGGTTCAATTCCAGCAACCACATGGAAGCTAATAACTGTCTGCAACTCCAAGATCTGAGACCCTCACACAGACCACACAGACATACATGCAGGCAAAAGACCAATGCACACAAAATAAAAGTAAATTCTTTTAAAAAATTGCCAACTACATGAAAAGCTGGACACAAGGATCTACAAATACCAATACCCCCCCACCCACACACACCACAAAAAGCCAAGTGTCTTCCTCTGCAATAAAAGCAGTTTCTAAGGAAACTGAAAAAAATTGGAAAAACTGGGAGACCCAAAATCAGGGCATGGGATAAAGATGTTTCTTAATAGTTTCATGAAATAATAAGTTATAAGCTAATATTAGATATTAAAGTATACATATATTTCAGTTTGTATTATCCAACCTTCCACACAGTGCAATTTCTTTTTAGAAATGCATTTCTTGTTGACTTTATTATCCAGATTTATATGCCCCTGGGGTTTAAGCAAAGGCTTAGAAAGTTTTATAAATGCTTAAAGCATGGCTCATCTCACTACCATGGTAAGAAAGGACCAGGCCTTGCATTTTCATCAAATATTGAAATGGAGATTATATATTTAATAGTCTTTTTTTTCTCGGGAGCTTATGGAAGGTGATTTATATGTATCTGCCCGAGGTCTCAGCTCTCTCCATTGTGGGGTTTTCTTTTGCAGACTTTAAACAAAACTGCCATCCTGCTTTGTGTTCCAGAGCCTCCTGTCTCCTGGGGACACGACAAGTGAAGGGCAGATGTCCATGGCCATATCTGCTTGTGTCCTCCCTGCTGTCATGACCGTGCCCTCTTTCCCCCTCAGATGCTATCGTTTACGCCATTTTCAGGAAAATTTTGAGTTTATTACTACAGAATTTGACCTATCCAATACAGAGCCCAGCTCACCTACTTCCTCTTAATGAAGAGCCTGCCTGAGTTGTCTCATGAGCCCGTCACCTTGACAACCTCCTAGGCTTCACATTTTCTCTCGGTTATGTATAAATTCCCAGCTGCTCAATATAGTGTGAGACATGACAATATTTCGGTGAATATGATAAAATACAATTATAAAATTCTCAAAGATTAACAAAAATATTTTTAATTTCAAGCTATACATGTTTAAACATTTATTTGTCACGTCTTTAAGCACAGCAGTGGGGTAGCTCAGCTATTAATCATGCTAGCTGCTGTGCCAAAGGACCAGGGTTCCATTCTTAGCTCCCAAATGGCAGCTCACAATCATCTGTAAATCCAGTTCCAGTGAATCTGAAGCCCTCTTCTGTCCTACAGGCACTGTTCTGATGTGGTGTACAGACATATAAACAGGCAACACACACACACACACACACACACACACACACACACACTGCAATGAAAAGAAAAATCCTCTTTGAAAAAGCCGTAACAAACCTTTTAGAGGTTAATATAAGTTCCGTGCTTCATGGTGTGTTTTCTAGAATACAGCCTTTACTGAAAAGAGATGTTACAGGTATTCAGTGTCATTGTAGAGATGTATGACATTGTCCACCTTCTGCCCATGTGTCGCTTTGGTAGAGGCACATTAGGAAGGAAAAAGTGGTCTTACGAAAATTTGCAGTTGGAAAAGGATAGAATATTTTCAGCAGTTCTTCAGCTAATTGTGGATATTTCTTCTTGACACTACACTGTGAGTGTCTTAAAAAGCTAACTTTGTGACTGTGAGACCAGAAATACCATGAATGTATATTTTGTACTCTTTATATTAAGAGTGTCTCTGTAACATCACGAGTTATCACATAAAAAATATTGTACATTGATTTATGCAAATCTCAAAACAGACAAATTTCACTGGATTACATAAATGTTGTATTTGATATCACCATTGACATTTGAAAGCAATTGACAAATATATATTTTTCCAAAACCCAAATTTTCGTTATAATCTGTATAGTTATAGGTTGTGGTGTCTTGCCAGTGAACCTGTAATAGTGGCCACACCTCTTTGGGCATGGCTTCAGGCAGACAGAAGGGGAAAGAGGGAAGCATGAGGCATGGTCTCTCTTCCATTGGCTCTTTCCCTTGGGTCAGCCAATCCAATAGGAAGGGCAGAGAAGTGCTCCCGATGTTCTTCTTTTCCTTTTTCACCTATGGTTTATTTATTTGTTATGTATACAGTGCTCTGTCTGCATGTATATCTCCAGGCCAGAAGAGGACACGACACCAGATCTCGTTACAGATGATTGCGAGCCACCATGTGGTTGCTGGGAATTGAACTCGGGACCTCTGGAAGAGCAGCCAGTGCTCCCCAGTTCTTTACTATTATCTGTGTAAGTGTTCCCCAAATAACATCCATTTATCATTTATCTTGGGTCTAGTGAAATCTTTACACCCTCACCCAGTTATAGTTGTTGACACCTTGGTTTTCTTGGAAATTTCGGGTCCATATTTTTTGACAATTTAATTCATGTACAAATGCATTGAGATTACATTCATCCCCCCAAAGTACCCTCTCTTTTCCCCACCCCCAATACATTCTCTTCTCCCCACCCCCACTGCCTTCTTCTTTCCAATGTTTCCCCTCTACTTCATGTGTCTGTGTGTGTATCTTGGGCCAAGAGCCACGGTTGCTCTTTGTTCATTCCCATGGCATGCCACATTCAGAAGATAGCATATTACGACTCTCATTCTCATCCTCTGGTTCTCGCTCTCCTTCTGCACCACAATTCTGTGATGTTCACTGAATAGGCGTAATATGGGTATCTCATTCAGAACTAAGAACTCAACAATCACTCATGCTCAGCCTTCTGAACAGTTATGAACCTCTGCATTCACCATCACCTGTGGCAAAGGAAGCTTACGGAGACTAAAAGCAGCCCTAGTCTGTGGATATGAATTAAATACTTACAAGGCAGCTTCATCACATGGGTATTTAGGAAATGGACAACAGTGGTAGGTTCCACCAACTAGGTCTGTGAATTTTCTCGTCTTGGCTTTTTGCTCATTTTTTAGTACAAGGACTGGATTCCTTCCCATGAAGCAGGACTCAAATCCAACCAGAAAGCAGTTGGTTACTTCCCAAACAATTGTGATTGCCCACTGGGCACATATGACTTGCCAGGACAGTATTGTAGCATCCAGGATACACAACTGACTAAGACCTTGATGTGTTTTCTCCACCAGCAGCTTGTGTATTGCCTTCCGGCACTATGAACATTAGCAGCATGCTGGAAGTTTCCAACTCAGTTCCAGCTTGAAATCTCTGTGTCCTGAACCTAAAGTGTGCTGTGCCATCAGTAATGGCATCATATCATATAATTCTAGTAGACAACCAAGAACAGTGGAAATAGCACAGATTTCTGTTTTTTACTTGCTGGGTAATATCTGTCAAATTCCTAAGTCCAAATGACACCATTGCAATGAAGCTCATATAATGAGAAGGTCTCATGTAGTCCAGGGTGGCCTTGAAATTTTGATCATCCTACCTCAACCTTCTAAACACTTGGGTTAGAAACATGCACCACTGTTTCTATTTTATGCAGTGCTGGAGAAAGATAGAACCCAAGACCTTGTGGGTAATAAACAAGTACTCTACCAAATGAACTCCATCGCCGACCTCATCCTGCCCCTCCTGTTGATTATTCCGCAGGAACAGTAAGGACTTTGGCTCCAGCCTGAGCCACAGACTGAAACTTGCCAATTCTACCCCTGGAAAGGACATTGACTAAATTCTTTTTGTCCTTTCCTTAGATTGGTCAGGATTTTGATAGGTAAGGCCTCATTTACAATAATTTAAGTACTTTTGAGGTCATGCATTCCCTGGAAGTATACAAGTGTGTCTTACAGACAATATGTAGAAAGATATGGTCTGCTCAAATACACCTTTTCCACTAATTTAACCAGTGCTTCCTAGACACTAGAAATGTAATTGGCATATGATGAATATCTGATAGATATCTGGTGAATAAGACTCAATGGATGAATAACCAGCCTTATGGATTCCTAATTGAAATTCTACCCCCCCCAGAAGCATACTGAGACAAATAATTTGACCATGAATTAGTTTATCCTATTTACTGTCAACCCCATAAAAAAAAGTGAGATGTCTAATTGGAGATGTAGTATTTAAATCAAGATGCAAACAAATACATAATACATAGATACAAATGAAGAAAAGTGTACTACCTTATAGAATTACAGATTCTTTCCCATCTCAAACTTCCAAGAAAGTCCAAAAGAATATGTTAGCTACCTCCTTTTATTAAGATGAAGGAGATGATAAATTAATTATAAAATATGGGCACTGCAATACTTAAAAGAGTCTTTTAAAATAGTTTATCCTAGAAAAAGTGAAAAGCCTGATATGACAGCTCTTTTGCCTTGCTGTCCAAACAGCTAATAAGGTAATTATGATTACACTTGATTTTGTAGACTTACTATCAGAAATAACCCTGCATTCAGCCTTAACCTTCACTAATCCATCTATGTTAACTGCAAACATGCCACTTCCCTGAAAAACACCAGGAAAGAGAGTCAGTTACAGAATGGAACTATTAAATACAGAGACAGATTTAAATGACCTCCCTGGTAAAGTACATATACCAGTAGACAGCCAAATTAGTTTGGGACTAAAAGGAACAAAAGGAACAAAATCCAGACCATGAGTCTACCTCTGTTCCTTCCCAGTCCTGTTCAGTCCCAGCCTTAAAAAGCATTGGATTAATTTCTTTATTAAGAATTTGAGTCTCACTGAAGTAATGATGTGAAAGTGGTTTACAGGTTGTAAAACCAAAATCAATGAAGAATTATGTTCATACTCCAATTAAGATTAAATTAACTCTATCTAAATCTTTTTAAGGCGTTTCAATATTGAAAAGAAAGTTGTTTGTCATTATGCTCACCTAACGAAAATGCCTTTCAATTTTATGATTGTCAGTGTGTAATATAAAATTTAGATTTATTTATTTATTTATTTTACCCTCCTCTTCTCTTCCCCTCCCCAATCCACTCCTCGTCTGTCCCTATTCAGAAAGGGGCAGGCCTCCCATGGCTATCAACAAAGCATGACATACAAAGCTGCAGTAACACTAAGCATCTTCCCTTGTATTAAGGCTGGGCAAGGCAATCCAGTATGGGGCATCAGTTCCCAAGGACCAGCCTAAGCATTAGGGACAGACCCTGCTCCTATTGTTAGGTGTCCCACAAGTAGATCAAACTACACAACTGTCACATATATGTAGAGGGCCTAGGTCAGTCCCAGGCAGGCTCCCTGGTTGTTGGTTCCCAGTTCCTATGAGCCAGGTTAGTTGCTTCTGTGGGTTTTCTTATGGTATACCTGACCCCTCTGTCTCTCTTCAGCAGGGTTCCCCAAGCTCAGTCTAATGTTTGGCTGTGGGTCTCTCCACCTATTTATGTCAGTTACAGGATGAAGGATCACTGATTACATTTGGGAGGAGAAATGCCTTTAGTTTTTGAGAATGAAGAATCCATGGCTTTTTACCGATCCCATTTCCTACCTCCAAACACTTAAGCTCTGAAGTTTGGATGTTCTTCTTAAGTTCCTATGTAAATAAAATAATTTTAAAATCCAAGATAACAGACCTGTAAAGTTTCTAACAGTTTCTAAGCTACTAAAAATGATGCCTTATTTGACATTTAATGGTCACATTAAAGCAACAGTCTTTGTCTTTCCTTTAAAATATTTTTTGCATGTAAGATACATCTATCCCTCCTGTAATCAGTTATGTCCCAGAGCATGAGAGTATCCTCAACTCATGCACACAGCAGTAATATTATAAAGTAGGTTTGCTTGGAAGTAATAGGTGTGCTAGAATATTCTACCATGCTGAATACCTTTAATGTCTCCGTGTTAAGAAGACTGATTACATACTAGCAATAGTGTATAAAAGCTCGAGTATATAACACCGATTCAATTACTTAGAATGTTAAATGCACTGAGAAAAGTGTGTTTTTATTTTGCTTTTCTCACAAATGCAAAAAAAAAAAAAAAGAAGCTGTATGGATCATTTCTCCTCTTAGTCTGTGCACCCCTGTGGAGAAGATGCAAGCATGAGGCTTCCTTTGAAGTGAATGGAATCTCCACACTCAGATCAGCTCTGAGGGTATATAGGAAAGAACAAGAGATGGGCCACATGAAGACAGACATTAGCATTTAAATGAGTCCGGGATCAAAAGAAAATTTATGCATAGAAATATACTAAGATTTGAAAACGAAGGCATGAGTTTTCAATAATCCTAGGTCAAACCACCTTGCATTAGAAGTAGGTCATTCTTGGTGTTAGAACCAGAAACATTAGCAAATGTCCAAAAAGCCTAAAGACTAGGTCAAAATAAGAAACCCATGTCACACTGAAATGCCACAGAAGCAAGATATTGCCCCTGAGGTCATGAAACATCCATGCATCTGTATGTGCCTCAAATCCAAATTTTCGTACTATGTTTAATACAGGTGGATGGATAAAAGCAAACATAACAAGGACAGTCATCACAATGCATATTCCAGCTATGAATCAGAGCACAAGTCTTGCCGATAAATATAGCACAGGAAAAATAATCTTCTTTGAATATAAAATGTACCTGCCACGGAGGAATCCAAAATAGAAACACAAGTCAGGTTGTTTCAGCCGTAGTTACCACCTGTCAATCAGAGGCAATCTTTAAATAATGCCTGTGTTCGAGTTCCTGAGCCAGATTGAGTTGAAGTGATGTTTGGTTTTTATAAAAAAAAGTTAGTTCACTATGTAAAACGATGTCCATATCAAGTAGTAGAATATGAGAGGATGGGGTGGAAAGACTTCCCGGGAAGTTCTTGAAGGCGAGAGAGGACATGGCTCAGCAGGGTAAAGTACTGAGGTCCCCTACATACAAGGAGTTGTCCAAACAGACTTATAAACTCGCAGGAACAATGAATTTGGAAGACAGGAAGGTATCTAATTAGACTAGTATTCGTGTTCCTGCCAGTCTCCAGTGAGAATAAAGGACAGAAATGTTGACATCAGAACTATAGAGTTTTCTAAGATGATCTTTCATGGTAAGTCACACAGAACCAGATGTTGTGAGGGACAGCGGTGATGAACAGGTCCAAGCCACCAGGTAACCTTTGATTCCCTCTTCAATCATCCATGATAAATGCTGTTCAGTCCGGGCTGAATGAAGCAGATGATTGACAGCTGTATTGAATGCAAACTCCTTGACTTTCTTGGAGCCCTTATTTTTTCCTCCACAATACACCATAAATTCATGACATGTGAATTCCCAGTCTTGCTGTCACCTATGATGAATGGCATGGATGGTGCTGGGAAGCTGTGAGACACGCCCATGAAATGAGCAGGGTATGAACCACAGGAAAGGGTGGGTACCAATGTGACTTCCGGAGAACCACTCCTATTTAGGTGCAGAGAGACAAGGGATGGATTCTAGGCAGGGAAGTTTAAGTAACAAAATCCCAAGGGCAAAGAGGAATACATGGATTAAAGAATGAGAAACAGACAACAATGCAGAAACTGGCTGACCTAGCACAAAGAGCTTTTGAGAAAAGTAAATATGAGGATCTTCAAAAAGTGCCAAGAATTTGCATTTATTGTGTAGACAGTAATAAGTGGCTGAGTATCTCAGCTGAAACCCGGTTTAGATTGTGAGGAAACACTTGTGGAAAGCAGCCTTTGAGAGAACCAGATTAAAGCTTCTGGCAGGATAGGGATGAAAACAAAGAGAGAAACATCATTAGTAAGGTTTCGTTGTTGGTAGAACACTAGTAAGGATGAATTACTTTGGAAAACATTTTTTTCTTTCCTTTTGGTTTTTCAAGATAGGTTTCATTTTATAACCTTGGCTGTCCTGGAACTGAACTCACTCTGTAGACCAGGCTGGCCACAAACTCACAGAGATCTGCCTGCCTCTGCTTCCTGAGTGCTGGCATTAAAGGCATGCGCCACCACCACCTGTCTGGAAAACATTTTTTTGTTACCTGGTAAAACTGCACAATAAGAAACCTCATGGCTCAGTACTTCTGTCCTTGAGATGCTCCTTTGGTCTATTAAAAAAAGAGATGAAAATCAGTGAAGGACTGAATCAACATATAAAGCACTCTAGAATATGTTAATTATTGGTAAACAAATAATAATAATTTGCAAAAGAACTTATGTACACATAGATACATACATATTCATATATACATACATTTTGTTAGTTATATGTATGTGCTTATATAGGTTTCCTTGTGAGTTGTTTTGTTTGCCACTATAACTATTTCATTCTTATTTGCTTCAAAAGATCAAAAAAACAATTACACATTGTTTAGTATGGTGATTCAAGTGAAAAACACCCCCCAGCCATGGGCTCACATATTTTAATGCTTGGTCCAGAGTTGGTGGCTCTGAAGAAATTATGGGGCTTTTATAAGTCTTGATAGAGGAAGTGTGCCACTGGGGAGGGCTGTGAGGGTTTACAACTTCATCTACTTCTAGTTTCTTGTCTGCTTCTTGAATGTAGATAGAGCTGTGAGGTCTCAGCCTCATGCTCCAGCCACCTGCTGCTGTGCCTCTGCTGACATCAGGGACCCCTCCTTAACTCTCTCCATAACTCCCGACATATCAGACTCAACTCTTCAGACACCACGGACCCCTCCCTAACTCTCCTGACATCAAAGACCCCTCCCTAAACAGAATCTCGAGCCAAATAAACCCTTCTCCTGTGAGTTGCTTTGGGTTATAACATTTTTTCACTACCGATACACTTAGAAAAACATTCAAATACAGAAAATCGGCAAAGAATAGCAAGAAAGGACTTAAAATCTCCAGATATTCTTCACCTTTGAGGAAAGAAGTATACCACTGAGGGTAAACATGCAGTCCCCTGAGTTTCCCGCAATATTCTACATTTTAAGTCATGTATATTTCTATGTGTTTATTTTATTGCTATTTAAGTGTACCAGGATACATCCATTGTAGTTGTGATACATTTTAAAATGATGGATGGTGAGGTGAGATTTTAGACACCTGGGTAAGATTATGAGAGCAGATAATAGGTCACATGGATAATGCCCAAACTATTTGGAATAAAGAACAATAATCTGGAAGTCTTTGCCCATGCTTTTTGACAAAGAGTGTCTTTGGAGATGAGCAAGGGTCATGAACTACTAAGGCATTCCCCCATGCTTCTACTGACTCTCAGACACAGTTCAGAAAGACTCTACACCAGCATGACCCAACAACCATCTGAATAAATTCTCTGTTCTCCCAACTGTATATCTACTGACAACGTCTTGACTGAAGAATTTTCTTTCTTTTCTAACAGTATTGGTGACAAATGAGTATTTTCTTCTGCCCTCCCTTTTACCGTCTTTTCACTGTTGTTAACGTTAATCCCACATGAGGTGCTGAGAGCCAAAGGTGAAGAGGCATGGACCACAGTGCTCATAGTAGATTCTGGATTGCATTTCTCTATTGTTGCCTTAATAGATTTCTACAAACCTAGCAACACAGAACAACAAAGGATATATTTCTTAAAAAGTCATACATGTATGTAGGTCTGACATCTTAGTGTATATTATTAGGAGACACACACACACATATTCTAACCAGTCAGCTAGTTAGACTGACAGAAGAAGTGCTCCTTTTGCCGGTTCCTCTTCCTAAGCACTGGAAGCATCACGGCATGGTCTACAAATCTGTCCTGGGATTTCCCATTCCCCCTCTGGGACAGTTGATCTTCACTGGAAACTTGAGAAATTCAGAATCACTATAGAAACACAATTGTGGATATGTCTACATGTGTGTTTCCAGAAAGTCTAAGGGAACTTGGAAGACTTGTCCTAAATGGGGACTGTGCCATTCCATGGGCTACAGTCCTGTACTGAAGAGGATAAAGCTAGCTGAACATCCGCATTCATCGGTCTTTCTGTTTCCTGACTGTAGAAACAACATCACTAGTTGCTGTGTGTTCCTGTCATGGCGGACTAACTGTTCCTTCTGACTGTGAGCGAAAGCAAAACCTTCCTTCCTTCAGCTACTTTTGTCAGATGTTTTGCCTCAGCAAAGAGAAGACTAACAGAGGCAATGGCCCTCTGCATTGATGTTAGATTGCTCTACAGATCTCATCATTCCTCAGTGTCACAGTCACTGCAAATGGTCTTCACAGCTCTTCTTCAACCATCACCCACACCTTTCATTCACTCAGCAAAGATCATGGTATAGGGATTAAAAAAAATGCTTCCAATGCAGGGGGACAAACTTGACCTGGGCTATTTGTCATTGCTAGCTTTAGAATCCTTTATTCAAACCTAATGGGGGATGTCCTTCTGTATATATGTTTCTCTTATTGGTTGATGAATAAAACACTGTTTGGCCAGGCAGATAGGCAGGACTAGGAGACGAGGAGAAATCTGGGAAAGGTAGGCAGAAGAGTCTGCCAGGGACAGTCGCCACTTAGACCACAAAGGAGTAGCAGTACGGACCCTTTTCCAGTAAGATAAGACTACGTGAAAATACATAGATTAATAGAAATGGGTTAATAATTAAGACAGAGCTAGTCAATAAAAAGCCCTACCCTTTGTCCAACGGTTTCATAATTAATGTAAGTCTTTGTGTTTATTTGGGGCTGAGAAAGGGTGGCAGGACCAGGCGGACAAGAAAACTCTGCAACAATACCCTACACCCATACTTCCATCACTGACCATTTCTATTTTACTGCTTTGCTAGTAGAAAACAACCTAAGTGCCCCTGGCCAGGTTGTGACTTATCCAATCCCTCTGTACCTACTGGAGGTCTGTAAGCATCTGATACCTTAGACTTCCTGTCCTGAAGAGACTCGGCAGGGTACGACTCACACCAGTCCCTCACCCTGGCACAATATCTCTCTAAGCAGGGAACAGTGTCATGTCTGTAGTTCATGAACTGGGAAAATTTTGGCCTTGAAAAATTACTGTTTGGCTAGGCAATGGTGGCACATGCCTTTGATCTCAGCATTCAGGGAAGCAGAAGCAGGTGAATCTCTGTGAGTTCAATGCCAGCCAAAGCTGCAAGCTACAATGAGAAGCCCTGTCTCAAAAAAGTAAGATAAAATAAAACAACAATATCAAACCAAAAGCTGTAGTTTCTTATAGTGATATGTTTCTGGTATCTGAGACTTGAATCTTGGAGCAGTCCTCTGTACTTTCTGTATTATTTTTCATGTTGAAGGAAGCCTGCAGTCTTTAAACCACCTCCCTTCTGTTTAAGAAAGGACTTGAGGGTTGGAATGAAGTAATATGCACATCAGCCAGCACATTAGCAACAGTAAATAATAACAAAAGTGTGTTATTCTGATTTCTTGCACACTAGCTCTGAAAAAGCTTTTTCTTATTTGTAATGAAATAATGATAATTAAAAAGAAAACCAGCACTCTTGTGTGACATATTTTGCCGCTGAATATGACTAGAAAATATGTCATTCTTTACACATCTGGGAATTTTTCTTGTTGAAACCAAGTCTCTAATGCCATCCTACCAAGAACTTAAAATAGAGACACAAATCTACAGCTGCAGAATGAGAAAATAATGCAAGTATATTTTTAAAAAAATGGAAAACTATTTGTGTAGTATATTTGCTTCAGTTTCCAAGTTATTGACAAGAAACAGAATATTATGACAGAGTAGATAGATTATAGCTTTGAAAATTCCATTGACTTCCAACAATAAATGTATTATAGAGTTATTTTGAAAAAATCTGGAAATCTATGTTTTTCCTTGGCAAAACTGAAATCATACACATGGATGCTTTAAAAAGAATCTCTCGTCTTTCTAATTTGATACACCTGTATAATTTTGTATTTTGTGCACTTGACAAATATGACATCCTTTTATTTCCTTAGACAAAAATCAATCCAGTTAACAAGGAGGACCCCAAGAGAAGAATGCATGGTCCCCCGAGAAGGGGAAGGTGACAGGATCTCCTGAGCTAATTGGGAGCATGGGGGTAGGGGAGAGGGAGGGGAGAAAGAGAGGGGGAAAAGAAGAGAGGAGGAAATGGGGGAACAGGAAGGTTGATGTGGGGGAAGAATAGAGGAGAGCAGGATGAGAGATACCATAATAGAGGGAGTCATTATAGGCTCGAGGAGAGACCTGGCGCTACAGAGATGTCCAGAGATCTACAAGGATGACACCAACTGGTAATCTGAGCAATAGTGGAGAGGCTACCCTAAGTGCCCTTCCCCTATAATGCGACTGATGACTACCTTATATGCCATCCTAGAGCCTTCATCCAGTAGCTGATGGAAGCAGAAGCAGACACCCACAGCTAAACACTGAACTGAACTCTGGAACTCAGTTGCAGAGAGGGAGGAGTGATGAGCAAAGAGATCAAGACCACACTGGTGAAACCCACTGCTCAGCTTACCTGAACAAGGGGGAGCTCAAGGGCCCCAGACTGATAGCTGGGAGGCCAGCACAGGACTGATTCAGATCCTTGAAAGTGGATGTCAGTGAGGAGGCCTCTGCACTCCATGGGGCCTCTGGTAGTGAATCAGTATTTATCCAGGGAGTAAGAAAGGACTTTGGGAGCTCATCCCATATGGACAGATACTTTCTCAGCCTAAACACATTGGGGAGGGCCTAGGCCCTGCCCAGGATGATATGACAGACTTTGGGGATCCCCCATGGAGGGCCTTACCCTCTCTGGGGAGCAGAGGGGGGATGGGTTGGGGGTTGGTGGATGTAGAGGAGTAGGGGAGGGAGGGGGGTCAGGGATTGACATGTGAAGCAGGCTTGTTTCTAATTTGAACTAATAAAACAATAATAAAAAAATCAATCCAGTTAGTGAAGAGTTAAATACATTTCAAAGGAAAAAAGCCCAAATAAAAAGAAACAAAACTTTGAAAGGATTGTCAAGACACATTGATTTCCAGAACCTTCTAGATATTCATTGGCAATTCAGTCCCTATAACTAGTGCTGTATCAGTTTCTTAGATTACTGGAAATCTCTGCAAATCTTCCTCTCTGGAGGGGAAGCAGTAGACTTTATTGGCCTTGAACCTATAGCCTCTTGAGATTCTCCAACACAACACAACAGTTCCTCCTTAGTTGTGCTTTTTCTTTTTTTGTGATTTCAATTACCCATCACCTCCTGTCCTAAAATACTAAATGGAAAATTCCAGAAACAATTATCCAATTAGCAAAAGTCTAAAAGTCTAAATTATACAGGAATATGGTTATAATTATTCAGCTTTATCATTAGTCATGATTAACTTCTTAGTAATACATAACTTAAATTTTATTGCAGACATATGTGCGTATAGTAAGATCTATGGTGCTCAGTAGCATCTGCAGTCTTAGGTATCCCACAGGCCTTGGGACACATTGCTCTTGTAAGAAGGGAATTCTATATCCAATTTCTATCAACAGATTATTTTTTCTTTGCCTCCTGATCCCCAAATGTGGTGGTTTCAATGTAATTGGCCCCCAAAAGCTCACTCATAAGGAGTGGCACTATTAGGAGGTGTGGTTTTTTGGAGTAGGTGTAACCTTGTTGGAGTGTTTCACTGTGGGGATGGGTTTTGAGGTCTCATATGTACTCACATGTCTCAGTTTTCTTCCTGTTGATTGAAGGTCAAGATGTTCGACTCTCAGCAACTTCTCCAGCACCAGGTCTGCCTGCGTGCCACCATGAGGATAATGGACTTAACCTCTGAAAATGTAAGCCACCCCAATCATATGTCTTTCCTTATATAAGAGTTGCCTTGGTCTTGGTGTCTCTTCATAGCAACAGAAACCTAAGACACCCCCCAGAATTCCATAATCCCACAATAATAAACTGCATGTGGGAAATTTAGTGTTATTTGTATAATATACACATATTACATTTTATTATCATGAATTCCCTTTGGGGTCAGCTCGTTTTCATTTCCAAGCATGTATGTATTAACTACCTACATGGACTTGACAGAAGAACTTCAGCCTTCCTATACAAAATCCAATACTTGGTTCTTCATTAGTGCTAGGTCTACATGACATCCTCAGCCTTGTAATTGTCTTGTTTCTGAACTTTGGACTTTAAAATTAAGTGTAAACAAACATGTATTTTAGCAGCTAAAGTGAATAGTGGCTTAATAGCTCAAGGAAAAGATTTGTAAGAGCCAACTGCACTAGAAGGTTTTTCTTCAGTGATCTATGGCTTTGGTAGCAGTCACTAATCCACCAAGAGAAGAAGAGGTGATAGATTTTTTTTTTCTTTTTCTTTTTTTGAGACAGGGTTTCTCTGTGGCTTTGGAGACTGTCCTGGAACTAGCTCTTGTAGACCAGACTGGTCTCAAACTCACAGAGATCCACCTGCCTCTGCCTCCTGAGTGCTGGGATTAAAGGCATGTACCACCAATGCCTGGTTGGATTTTTCTTTTGAACCAAACTCACTATTCTAGCCAAACATCAAATGTGGTAGAGAACACATAACTTGATACAAATAATTTACCAGACTATACTAACATCATTTGTAATTTAAAAACAAGAAGAAAAGCAAACACAGCCAACTTCATCTAAGAGGCAAACCAGTTCATATTCATGTATTTAAAAGAGTTTTGTTTTTACTTGCAATTTATCCCCTGCTGATGGTTGCTATTGCTACAGAAATTAAAAAAAAAAACAAAACCCCCCAAAATAACACCTGGGAAAACCAAATAAATCCCTATCCTTGGGCCCCACCCCTTTTGGCTTCCCCTTTATTAGGTCCTGAGGCCTGGCTGAGGTAGCTGGGTTTTTAAATCTCCCAGGTGTGGACAAGATTGAGAATGGCTGTGTCTGGCTATGAGGACTGAACTGTATGAATTTGCTTGCTCTCAATGACTGCATTGTGCGATATCAGAAAGACCAGTTTCTGTGGATGTGGGATGTATGAATCATAATTAGGCACTCTAAGTGCAAACCACAGCCCGGGTAGCGAACACCTGTGGAGGGGAGAATTAAAAATGAATGATGCCCTTTGTACCGTAATGATAATACATTCTACTCTCTGGGAAGCTATTAAAATATTCCTCTTAAGAATTTTTTCAAGTCTATTTTAAAGTGACACCAGAGAAAGTAATATGGAGTATTCCATAAGGCTCCCTACACTTAACCTGGCAGTGCTTTCTACGAAATATTTTGTTATTTTATTTATGCGTGCACCCTGCAGTGAAAGCAGGGAGGGATAGGAGTATGCCAGCCAAAGAAGCAGAGAAACAGCCTTCCCGTTTGCATTGCATCAAGCAAATCTGAGTTGGCCTAACTATGTCTTATTCTGCTTTTCAAATTTTGAGGTCTGTGGGATGCAGACATTTCATAAAAGTCTAGTGTCATTTAAATGATCATTTATGTCCTTAGAATATCCTCTGCTGAATTGTTCTTCTGCACACCCCTGGAGCCCAGGAGTGTAGTTTGTTTTCAGAGGAAATTCTACATGCACATCCTCCCCACAGGGGTTAGTAGAGTAGGGCAAGGAAGCAGTCCTAGCGATTCCATGTAATGAGGAAAACCTTTCCCCCTATGTGTATAATGATAGGTAATTGAATTAGTACAGTAGGGAAGGACTTGCTATTTCATACTCATAGTTTTTTCTTAACACCATGAAATTAAAGACACGCCAGCATGGAGCTTCATACTCCTGATCACTTTCAAATGTGCAGCATAGTATATTATTTCCTGTATGTGCTTTTACAGCACATGCTGGGCAAGATAATTGAGTCCATGACAGATGTCTGTATTACAGAAGGAAATTTATTTGTGAAAGAACAAGCGTGTATTACTTTTATCATAGGGCTATTCATTATGAGGCCCACAAGGTGCTTTTTTGACGACTTGTAAATTGAAATTAATATTTTCTCTTGTTGCTCTAAATATGCATAAGCAAGTTTGAGTGTTGGAGACAAGCAAGTCGCAGCTCATTCTTGTGTTTCAGCGTAGCTTTCTGTTCTTAATCAAGGCTGGGCACTCGTAGTTCATGCATGAAGTGTGGCACGAGAAATCATTTATTCTTTTTTCTTTTCAGGAAAGTCCACAGACCTACATGTTCCCCACGAGTTGAAGAATAAGTGCTGCCCACCACACCCATCCTCACAACAAAATGGCTATCAGATAGGGCTCAACCGAAGGGAAAAAGGAAGATTCTTCATGAGCCCATCTTTACTTACTTGTGCTCAGAATGTCACTCTTCCAAAACAAACTCCAGTGTGGTACAGCATCTGATGTCCCTAGCAGTTCTGTTGGAGATGTATTGGCTTGGAGGACTGGGTGAACACCAATCACAAGAGAGCAGACTGAGGAAACAATGTGTGTGTGTGTGTGGGGGGGGGTTACTGAGAAATCTGTGCTTCCATCCACTCTGAAACTGCCCAGGAGCACCGCTGCTCTCTGCAAACTAACCCTCTCATTCCTTTTTGAGACAGGGTTTCTCTGTGTAGCTCTGTAGACCTGGCTAGCCTCGAACTCACAGAGATTTGTCTGCCTCGCCCTCCGAAGTGCTGGGATTAAAAGCGTGGGCCACCACTGCCTGGCTAATGCTCTTATTCTTAGCTGATTTTTTTTTCCCACCGTGGAAAACAGTGGGACATTTTACCACTGTGGGCTGGCTAGCTGCACACCTTTTGCACTAAGTCTGCGCATACCATTAAAGTCAAATTAAACTGATAGACTATGACATCAGAAAGGATCCAAATTTAGTGTTATCTCTCTGGGGAGGGACTTTTCTCTCAAAGGGAAGAGCAGGTGTTAAGGTTGGCTTCTTATGGCTGGCCTGCATGCACACTGGCGTGCCCTGAAGCTGTAGCTCCCTGGTCACACTTGTTGGGTGGCTTCCCAAGGTGCTGGTGAGTTTGTTTGTCTGTTTGTTGATTTGTCAACTTGACAGAAAATAGAGTCATCGAGGAAGGAGACGCTCAAGGGGAGAACTGACCTCCTCAGATTGGCGCGTGGGGCATTTTTTTGACTTATTACTGACTGTGGGAAGGTGCAGCCCACTGTGGGTGATACCCCTCCAGAGCTACATCTGCAGCGACCCTCTTTCCAACAGCTCCCAGTCCTGCCCAATACAACTCTAGACATCTAAGCAGGTTACTTGGGAAGACTAGAGCTTAACTGGAGACCCAGAGTAGTTCAGGGCTGCAGCTGGAATGAGGAAAAGGTGAGCTGAAAGACGAAGTGGGACTCTGGGAGAAAGAAAGGACTTTGCAGGGAATAGGTGCCATGAACACTCACTCCTGTAGTCACTGCACAAGGGCACAGTCAAATACCACTTCAATTAAAAGCCTTTCGGTTGCTTGCGCGCACTACTAAGCCTCTCTAGTACACAGCATTCCTGACTGTAACTCATCCATCCCCATTTCAATTGCTTTGGGGGTGACACCCGGAGGGGGATGGTCTGGCTGACCTGTGTGCTTACTTTAGTGGCTGGCACAGGACTCTGCACACCAAAACTGACTGATCTTGAGGAGCAGGTGGAGGTGAGAAGTCAGGAGTTGAAAGTCTCTGGTCTTAGGGTACTGGCCCGAAAGCCGCCTGCAGCCTAAGCGTGTGGCCCAAATTCGGGGACCTGGCTGGGGAGGTAACTTCGAATGAAATTACACCTCTGCTACGGGTTCGAATCCAAGTGTCCTATCTCCCGGTGTACAGGGCCTGGCAGAGCCCCAACCCGGAGGGCGCAGAGGAGGGGGGGGGGTCCCCGTTTACTCAGGAAACATCCTTGGAACCCGGAGCCGGGCAGAGAGCAGCTGGAACAACGTCCTCCGCCTCTCTCCACGCAGCTGGCTCGGCCACCGCACCGAGCCGGCCTGAAAGGACCCAGGACTCCGTCGCGTCCCCAGAGACGTTCGGGCCTGGCCGTCTCCAGGCTCTCGGGGGATCCTCAGGTGACTCGCAGCCCCTCGGGCTCGCACCGGACACCCGGCACGCGCTTCCCGGGCGCTGGGCTGGCAGGGAGGGCTGGAGGCGGAGCGGAGGCTGGGGCGCAGCCGGGAGCCGCCCCAGGGGGAGGGACCGGGAGGTCCCGGAGCCCGGAGCGTGACCGGGGAGGAGGGAGCCGGGCAGCCACGGCGGCCTCGTGCTCAGCCTGTGCCCGCCCAGGGAACCGGAGCCTCCAACTAACTCCGCCCGCCGCCCGCGGGCTGGGGCTTCCGTCCCGTCCCGTCCCGGAGAGAGCCTGCGGCCGCCCGCGCAGGTTGGTGCGGCCCGTGCGGGGCGCGGCGGGGAGCGGGGCGGGCCCGAGCGGGGCGCGGAAGTTGGGCAGAGGCCGGGCGGGGATCGGGCTGCTGGTCCCTCCGCTTCCTGGCGCGGGGACCGGGGTGGCTTTGCTCCGGCACGGCCACGGCCGGGGTCGGGGCATCTGGCGTCCCCAGTCCCGGGGTTGCCAGCGCCACCGCGGTCTCCTCCCCTGCCGCCCTCACCATCGCTCTCACTGCGCCCTCGCCTTTCGGGGCGCGTTTGTTCATTCGCCTTGGCTTTTGTGTTCTTGTTTGTTTGTTCTGTGTCCCTTCTTTGGGGCGACTCTAAGCGACAGTGGGGAAAGCCCCGCGGGACCCCGAGCCGCCCTTAGTAGGACCGAGCCTAGGGGTCGCGGGGGCTGCCGCGAAGGTGGAGAGCGAGCGGCACGACAGTGGACTAGCGAGCGACTGGGGCGCTCAAGTACCGGCAAGTGCCGGGAAGCTTGGGATTTCCCGGTCCCCATCGCTGTGGTGCCAGTCCAGCTCGGCTCGCCCTCTCTCCTCTCTCTTTGCTCTATCTCAACTCTCTCCTCTCCTCCCTCCTCTCTCATCTCTCTCTCCTCGCTCCTGTCTCTCTCCTCTCTCCTCCCCTCCCCTCTCCCTCCGCCGTTTTGCCAGCCTTAGCTTGTGTGTGTAACACTCCAGGGAAGGGTGCTTGCCCTGGTAGGCAGGATGGAAAGTACCTGCCACTTCCTATACCAATTCAGTCTGGTTGGGTCACTTAGTCTGTGAGGCCTTGGAATTCTCTCCCATCATGATTACTGTTGTCCTGGATAAAACATGTGCTGTTTTGTTGGATACATAGAGCCTGTTGGGACGATTTAGGGGTGTTAGGTTTTGAGTCAAGGTCTCCTGTTTAGTGAAGCTCCATGCTAATGGGTCCCTGCCCTGTCCTGAGGGTCAGAGTTCCGTCTATGGTTTTGTATGATTTGGCCTGGAGCTCACTAAAGCTGAGAGGCACAGCGCACATTTTTTTTTTTTTTTTTCTGGAAGTGGTTAATAGAGTTCAGAGTTGAAACTGCCCTGAACTCAGCAAGCCCTGTGACCAAGCTGTGGTTGTCTATGGCCACGGTGATAGAAATTCGACTACCAAGAGGATACTATTGGCCATTGGCTTTGTCCTTAAGAACTTTGCTTCAGATATTTTGTTTTCTCTGTAATCTTGTTTCCATCCTGCAAGTAAATTTAAATTTATCTCCAGTCTTAATAATTTTGGAAGAAAGTCTAAGCTACCTTATGATTATGGGGAATTGAACTCAGGACCTCGGAAGAGTTGCCGATGCTCTTAACTTCTGAGCCATCTCTCCAGGCCCGGAAAATCTTGATCTTTGTAAAGTGGGTTTAAATACTTAGTATCTGAACTTGATAATCGCAGGCATAAGAATCATGTTTAATGTTTTCCTGCTGCCTTTTGGGGAAAAGAAGTGATAAAGGCAGATTTACACTTTGTATTAAGTGGCAAAGTTCTGTCATTCATGTATTCCCAATTTAATAGCCATTTTCACGACTCCATGTCTTGTGCAGTGCAGTCGGCTGGGTGTTTTAAAGAGCAGGACATGGAATATATTCCTGGCCCTAAAGGGCTTTCTAAACTAATTCAGTGACACCGGCATCTTTATGTGGGCATCCAATGGAGTCTGATGACTATGTGGCTAGCAGGATGTTGTCAAGAATGTACTAAGTCCCCTTTAGGTCATAATTTGGTGAAGCTGCCTCGCATATTGGAATAAATCCCAGGTTCACTAAGGATGTACTTTCTAAAATAACCTCTCAAGTGCTCATAGTTCATCAAATAGAGGTACATACGACCCTTTAATACAGTTCCTCATATTGTGGTGACCCCCCAAACCATAAAATTATCTCATTGCTACTTCATAATTGTAATTTTGCTACTGTCATGAATCATAATGTATAATGTAATCTGAAATATAGGATGTCTCATATGGAACCCCTGTAAAAGGGTCTTTTGACCCCCTCAAAGGGTTTGCCATCCACAGGCTGAGAACCCCTGCTATAAGATATAGTATGTGGTAATTATTAAAAGGCACAGGCACACAATTGGAAATCAGAGGACACGATGTAATAGTTGTTTCTCTACTTCTCCTACTACTGTGGGTTTTAGGGATGGAGTCAGGTCTCACACTTCTTGGCAGGTGCCTTTACGCACTGAGCCATCTTGTCAACCCACAAACGTATAGTTTTCAATAGGGTGGCTTTGAGCACTGTATTAGGTACTTTATTTTTGCTGTGATAAAACACATTGTTCAAAATCGATTGAAAGAAGACACAGCCCCATACCCTAAATGTTCTGTAACCTCTCCAAACAGCACCACCTACCAGTGACCCAGTGTTCAAATACTAAACCTATGGGTGCCATGTCTTATTCAGAGCACCATAGACACATAAATGTCGGATGAGCTCTGGATTGGCTCTGTAGATTTGACTTAAGTTAAATGAAACCCACTTCTTTGTATCTTATCTCCCCAAACAAACAACAACAACAACAAAAACCCAAACCAAAACTATTACTACTAATAATAATAAATTCTGAATGCTTTTGAATTAAAAAAAATGTTAAAAGACTCTTGATAAGAATTAGTTTCTAAAACTAAGATTGGAGCGTAGCACAAATTCTAATTGTTCTTAATAATAAAATCTCAGAGTCGGCTATCAGGGTGTGAAAGCTAAAGGATCAGAGAAGCAGAGTGGCCAGCCACTAGAGTTCTTACTTCTACCAATGCTCATACCAAAAGTGTGATACTGTCCTCAGACTGCCTCCTCTGACTGACTGCTCAGACTGCAATGAGCTCCTGTCTCCTCCAGCCTTATATTCCTCTCTTTATGCAGGCATATCACTCTCATCTCCACCTCCCAGGTACTGGGATTAAAGGTGTGAGCTACTACCACTTGTCTCTGTTTCTCTTTTAAACTGGGTCAATCTCATATAGCCCAGGGTGGCCTTGAACTCACAGAGGCCACTCTGCCTCTGCCTCCCAAGTGCTGGGATTAAAGGTGTGCCCCACCACTGCCTGGCCTCTTTGGCTAACTAGCGTGGCTGGTTTTGCACTCTGATTGTCAGGCAAGCTTCATTTGTTAGATCACAAACAAAACATCACCACATTGGAGCACAGGATAAGTCAGATGTCTGTTTGAAAATTATTGATCCAGGCTCTTTCCTTCCAACCAAGTTGCATTTCGTTGCTGTAATTGCACTGATTCTTTCCCTAGTTCTAAGGAGAATTTACCTACCTGCTGGCTAGGTGGAGTTTCTTATACTACGTGCGTGTAGACGTTTGAGAATTGATGGAACCCACACAGTGAGGCATGGCAGGTTGCAGCGCAGCCTGAGAGATGTGTTGTTCACTCTGCAGCCTCCCTTATAGCTCAGTATGTTTGTTATCCCATTTATAAAATGAGATTAAAGATTCTTATCATTGCCTTGGAAACCTGGTGATTTGGTGAAACAGCCATGAATATCACACCCCAGGGCTTCTTGTTCCATAGGAACTCTCTTCCCTTTACCTCCTTTAGGCTGGAAGAGCTAATTGTTAAAACTACATAAAAATAGCTCAGATAGGCTATGAATAAAATCTGTGCTGTGTGCTATCGAGTCTCCTTGGAGAAACTGTAGTCATCTGTTATTTCTCTCCTAGGCCTTTTGCTTCTTGTTGGTTTGTTTGTTTTGTTTTATTTTGAAATGGAGTCTCACTATTCAATCCAGGCTAGGCTAGAACTTGGGATCAGGCTAAAGTCAAACTCATGGGCCTCCCAACTCAGCCTATTGAATGCTGATTATAGAGCCATTACCATGATTGACATCTACTTTTATTTCATAATGCTAAGAGGAAGTCCTGCACCTGATGCAGGATTAAACAGAGAGTTGTAGCAGGAATAGAGTTATAATTCCAATTGGCAAATGGAAACTTCTGTGGTTTATTCCTAACCCCTGTGTGGTCTTGCATTATCCAGGGTACACTAAACATTTGTTTGTAAATAAGGTATGGCTAAAACCTTTTTGGCTTTGGGTTCTGGTGGGCCTGGGTTGCTCCCCCAGTATTTACCTGTCCTTTAATCTTGAAAACAAATGGGAGTAATGGAAGAACTTAGGTAAATGGACTCTTGTAAAGGTTAGACACACTAACCAAGAGAGTCTTTAGACCATCACTTGCCACTGAAAGTGAGGTAGGGGAAGGAATGGCAATTCAAAGATCCAAAATTAAAAATAATGCATAATATCCATAAATATATACCTGGAATATTTCGAAGTGGATATTCCTTATCTAAACGGTGTCAGCCATTTTTTCAACAAATGTTTGTCAAACTGCTACCACAGCTTGTCAAACTGCTATGCTTGAATTTTGCATAGACTGAGGTACAATGGTATTCAAGAAAGGGGTAGCTACTCTCCTCTACTTTAAATGCCAATGTTATAAACATTCCTAATACCATGCTACTTGTTTCGTGATGGGAGAAGTATGGAGGTTCACGGAGGTCATGACGGGATGTCAGGTCCTGGATGGACAAGCAAAAAAGCATCGTCCTCTGTATTCTTGAGTTGATGGTAGGCAGTGGTCAGTGAAAGTGTCAGGGGAAGAGAATCCACTAAGATGTGAAGCAGGAAGACCCCCAGAAAGTGGAGAGTTGCAAGATGCTCCAGATCCAGGTGAACTTGAGAATGGAGGTCAAATGAACAGTGTAAAGGAGTAAGTAAATGTGAATGGGAAGGACGGGCGTGGCTGTCCAGAGAGCCCAGACCTTGTCGACAGGGAACTAGCCACGTGTTCTCAGGTTGAGACACAAGCCAACATTTGCCAGGTGTGGAGAGCTTTAAGAGCCGAACTTAAAATTTACATTTATGAAATACCTCAAAATGTGAAATGCTTTTTAAATACTACTATGTGGGCGTAGCTGAATAGGACAGTAATTGTAGTTCAACCCTAGGCCATTTCATTATCTCCTCCATCATTATAGATGTGAAAGAAGCCAGCTGATGGTGGGGCACGCCTTTAATCCCAGCACTCAGGGAGGCAGAGGCAGGTGGATCTCTGTGAGTTCGAGGCCAGCCTGATCTGCAGAGTGAGTGCCAGGACAGCCAGAGCTGTTACACGGAGAAACCCTATAAAACAAACAAAAGAAGTGAAAGAAATTTTGTGTGGCTTAACAAATATATTTTGGAAGGATAGTCAGGGGACATGCCCATGAGTAGACACAGAGTGACAACGCCCAGCACACGTGGAACTGGCTGAGGGCAGTGTGTGGTGCTGAAAGGTAGTAGGTGACAGTGAAGACTGAAAGAGGATTGACGAAATTGGATTTGTGTTACAAGGTATGTTCTGGGCCCCTTGTAGAGAATGCTAGGAGGAGGCAGTAGTGCAAGAGGATAGTCATTTTGGAAGCTTGAAGCACTGGCAGGAATTAACTGTGGTCCCAAGCAAGTTATTCAGGACCGATGGAGAGAGATGGGAGATTTCTGAGATACCTGTGCTACTCACAAACTGAGAGTTAATTCTCCACCAGTCACCCAAATTTCTGCAAATCTATGAAAAAGGAACACGTTGTTTTCATTCTAGATTCTCTTCTCAAGACCATTAAATCATGGATAACCTTCAAAAATAGAGGTAGTGTGTTTCCTGTTGGAGTATAGAGGAAGTAGACATTCTGTTCAATATATAAGATTCCAGCTTTATAGCTCAGGGTTCGCCTCCTCCATTATGAGTCAATGGGTGTGCAGGTCCTGCCTGTCTGCCATGTCATGATGTGGGGATTGGGTTTCAGGGAACATTGCCACTGTTCCTGCTACTCTTTCTCTGAGTGATGTCATCTTTTTTCTTTGACCCAATCATTTTTTCTCATCTCCTGATGTCCATGATATGCTAACTTGATGGTTTGAGGGAGCCACATCCCATACTGTTTAAATTAATTAAAATGGAATAAAGTTTGAAAATGCCAACTCCCCCGTTGTACTACCCATGTTTCAGGTGCTTAATAGAATAGCCACATGGGACCCGACTCTATGGGGAATTGCTAGTTTAAAACTTGAGATTTTTTTTCTGTGTTCATGGTAAGTAGGAGTTGATAATTTTGACAATAAATAGAATGCTTATTTTTATGTTAGATTTGCATGAATTTCTCTGTATAGATGGGATATTGAAGGTGAGGATGTAATGACATCACTAAACGCAGGATAAATGATAAATGCCTGTTTATTGGGGACAATTACACAGAAAAATACAAGGAACCGAGGGCAGAACATTTCCCTGTGCTTCCTGCCAGATCCGCTGACCCACCAGAAAGAGCTCACCAAGGAAATCCACGCCTCAAGATTCTCTCTTTCCACTTCTGTCCGCCTGAAACCACACCCAAAGGGGTGTGGCCACCATTACAGGCCCATGGATCACACGCCTATAGGATGTTTCAGTTTGAATTAGATATGCTTAGCTGGGAAGGAAAAATACAAAATTACTTATACTGTTGTCTTGAAGTCATGTGACAACAGAAATTCTGTGGCATTCCTCAAAACTGTGTCGAACTGTGGGTTTCAGATATGTTTGAACTTGTGGAAACTATCTTGAGTTTCTTCTTAGTGTGAAGGACTGCAAACTGCAAGTTGGCTGTGTGCATCTGGAACATATCTGCTCCAGCAGTTACCAGACAGTGCCTCTGCTGACACAGCTTGCTGGCCTAGACTGACATAAGGTAAAGGACAGGAACACACGGTTTCCACATGGCTCTTGGCCAGAGAACATCAGAGGTCAGACTCAAAACAGAAGGAATTGAACTTGAATAATAAAGAATGTATTCTTGACAACTTTGAGTGACCCAGCAGAATCAAAGGGCAGTGCCAAGTAGCCTCTTTGTCCCTTGTCAGGGAGGAGAAGCTCATTATGAGCTGCATGGACCACAAGGAGTTAGAATTGAAAGCACAGAGAATGTCAGGCCCAGCAGTATTAGCTGCAGCCGGGGAAGACAGTTTTTTCTCTGTATTCCTTTGAGGATGCTCTTGCCTGTTTGTCCTAGACAACACAGAGGACAGCTAGAGAAACAACAGTGAATGATGAAGCTCTTACAAGATGACATAGTAAGTCAAAAATATCTTATTATAAATGTAAGCTATTACAAGATCCATTTGTCATTGCCGAGAGATATCTTAGAAGGATTATTTGTAGGTGCTGGAGAGATGGCTCATGTTGCTCTTGGAGAGGACCAGAGTTCGGTTCCCAGAACCCCATTGGACAGCTCACAATTACCTGTCACGCTAACTCCAGGGGGATCTCAAGGCCCCTGGTCTGCACTCATGTGAACATATGCACATCCATACACGTACACATGATTAAAGAAATAATAAAAAATGCATTATTGTATTTGTAGGACAGTGACTTTTTACTTATGTAAAAACTAATTGAGAGTCCCAGAATTTTTGACTTTTAGAGTATTTAAGTATTGACTTCTTTTTTTTTTTAAGGTACCTATATCTACAACCCAGACTTTACTAAGGATGCTACCTCCCCTTTGCAGTTTGGAGACTTTTAAACGAGATAACTCAGTATTGAATTATTGATAATGGCAATATTTAAAGAAAATATTTTTGTAGGTTATACATGTATTTCTCATATGCATAAGTAGTTGCACCAGAAAGTCCTTATTATTGTAGATAACCTTCCCATTTTGGTAGATTTGGGAAAAGCCTAAATACCTCTTTGCTGTCTCTTTTGGTTTTTCAAGACATTGTTTCTCTGTGTAACAGCCCTGGCTGTCCTGAAACTAACTCTATAGACCAGGCTGGCCTCAAACTCACATAGATGCAAGAACTGCCTGCCTCTGCCTACCAAGCGCTGGGAGTAAAGGTGTGTGCCACCACCACTCAGCCTGTGTATTTCTCTTAAGGCTTGCACTAGCATGAAAATTGCCTTCTGTTCCTCCTACAATCCCTCTTCTCTGCCTCTTTACCTTGGAGGGAGTGGTTGTTCCCTGGGCCTTCATTGTCTTTCTGATCAGTTTGCCACAGTTGTTACCCGTGCTGCTGGTTCCCTTTGCTGCCGTTCTCTGCCCATACATTGTATGGGATTAGGAATCCTCACTCTTACTTTGGGAGACAGTCCGCACCAGCTTCTTGCTTCCTTTAGTAGGCAGGGGTTTAGAAAACTGATGGCAGTAAAACTGGAAGATATGGTTGAAATTGTAGGTGTGTGTCCCTCTGAAATAAAGTCAGGGGTCTTGCTGCGGACTACATGTGTAGGTTCAGTGGAAGGAAAGGATACCAGGTTGTTTCTCATGCTCATCAATCTTCCACCTTCCTTTAAGGAGGCCTACAGTAAGGAAGTAATAGCAAACTAATAAGCCTTTCTTTTCCCCCCAGAGAATTTAGAATTATATGGATTGTAATGTTTGGGGAGTGAAGCCCCGACAATGGGGGTCATAAAAACAGGTCTTGTCCTTTAGAATAGGATGCCCTGTGTACTTAGAAGTTCTGGTGTGTACATTTTCTTCAGCTGCACATGAGTGACTTAAATTAGGACCGTAGTGCCTTTTTCCTGTTAGACGCCATTTTTTCCATGGCCCCGCCTCACTTAGCTATTACTGTATGCCTAACTGACCAGAATGAAACAGCTTTACCACATTTTCCAGGGAGCTAAGGACTTTTGGAAATTTTTTTCTTTTTCTTTTTTTTTTTTTTTAGAATGGAAAATGCCAAGGAGAGAATATTGCAATTTTCTTTTCTTTTTTTTTTCTTTTTTCTTTTTTCTTTTTTTCTTTTTTTGCAAAGGTAAATGTTTCTAGAACAGAATGGCGAGTCAAGGAGCTGTTAATAGGATATGTAAATGTAACCTTTCACCCAGTTACTGTCACTACCTAAGTCATAACTGTGTGGTTTCAGTAAATTGTTTGAGCTGGATCTTGTCTGGTTCCTTAATGAGGTGGATTCTCTGGGGCCCATTGCTTTGCAGTTGGTCATGAATCCAAGTTTTTACTGTCCTGGGTTCCCCTTTGCTGTTTTAATGGCAGTTCACCATCAGATGATAGAGTTTTACTGATGTATTCACCTCCAATTTCACTTTAGTATTTGTCGATTGTTTGTATATTAATGTGTCAGACAGTGACTTCTAGTCCTTTGGTTCCCAATAAACTATGTTGACATTTATTTAATAAATACTTATTCAGTGCTTGTCATGTGTAAGACACTACACAGTGCTCCCTCCCCTTTCCTTCCTGCTTACTTTTCCAGGGCCAAGGATGAAGTCCAGGACCTTGTACGAGCTTGGCCGATGCTCAGCCACAACTTCTATTTCAAGCTTAACACAGCATTCTTGACTTTAGAGATACGAGAAGGGCAAAGCATGAACTGTACAATCACGGAGTAAAGAGTTAAGGGAAAAGACAACCGTTAGTTACATGTACACGTTATAACAATAAAAACTTACAGATAATTATATTAGAACGGGGGTAAATAGATCTGGACAGCACACTGCGATTGTGTGTGCTTGCATAACGGGGGTCTGCAGAAGGGATGCTTGATTAATAGCTGACGACTGGTGGGTAAGCTTGTGACAGAGTGGGAAGCAGGTAGAGAAAAGTGTTATTTGATCAGAAGATCTCTTACAGAAAGTCACAAGATGAAAGGAAGCAATGGAGGGTAACCTTTGGTCCTGGGACTGGATGAGTCTGGACTCCTGGTTCCATTCATACAGGAAGTTCCTGCATGTGTTAAATTTTAGTTTTTACTCTAGCAACAACAATGAGGACTGTTTAAGTAGCACCCGGGAGTTGTGTTGGAGAAGATTACTTGTGAGGGAGGTATATTGATTGAGCAGAGCCTGGGCTTCACCTTGGAGAAGCTGAGTAGCTGCTGCATATAATCAAGTAGAAGGGATGAGAGGTGTCTGTGATGGACTGGAGAGGTGACTCGGTGGTTAAGAGGACGCAGGTTCAGTTACAGCACCACAGGGTGGATCATGAGTGTATGTAATTCTAGATCCAGAAAAGTCCCTCTTCTGCCTCCATGGGCTCTTCAAACCTATGGCACAGAGACATATATGCCGGCAAAACAGCAACACACATAAAATAAAGGAGAGGGAGGGAGGGAGGGGAGGAGGGAGGGAGGGAGAGAGAGAGAGAGAGAGAGAGAGAGAGAGAGAGAGAGAGAGAGAGTTGTGATGTGTACTAGAAAACAGGTGGTAAAGATAGAAAATATTGTAGGGTTGTCTTCCATTGATTGTGAGGATGAGACTTTTTCTTATCTATTCAACAAACTTAGATTGTGTGCTAGTTTCTGTGAGTAAACTGTGATCACGGTATCAGCGACCTCTGTACTCAGGAACTTGCATATCAGTAGTAGTGACAGGTAGTTACTAAAAATGTAATTTGAGGGAAGTAACAAGTCACAAAACTAATACAGGTAAGACAGAGAATGAGGGTGGATCCTCTTGAGTAGTAACATCAGGAGAGACGTTGCCGAGTAAATAGGCCTCAGAGAACCAGGTGAGCCAACCTTGAAGAGACACACAAAACAAAAGGGACAATCACAAGATCTTAAAGCAGGAACAAGAACTCTGACTGCAGTCCAGCACCTCAGTCACCACTACACCTGCCAAAGAATGAAAATCCAGGGTGTCCAGTACCATGAAAGTAAGACAAGAAAAGATGGTAAAAGTCATCTTGAACCCTCTTTCCTTTGACCCTGAACCGTGTGTCAGTCACATTCCACACCAGCACTAGTCTCACACCGCCCTGCCGCTCACCTGGTGTTGGCACAGACTAGCAGGAGAGCCCCTTCATCACATTACACCCTGCTCAAGAAATGACAGTGACAAGCAAGTGTCCCCCTGTGAGTGATGAGTCTTACCAGACCAACAGAAGGACCTCCACCTGCCCGCCTTCCTCTTCTCTGTTATTGTTAAGGGGAGCCCTTTCTCTAGCATCTACTTAGCATTATTGTTAAGGGAAGCCCTTTCTCTAGCATCTACTTAGGCACTCATGGTTTATTCCCTTCTCCCTAGCAGCAATCTTATTCATCATGGTGAATCTTCTTCCTATCATGGTGTTTTCATTTCTTCTTAAGTTTTATTTTTTGTTCTGTTTTGTTGTTGTTTTTTCTTTTCTAGTTTCTCCTGACTTATTCCCTCTTACCTTGCTCTTTGAGTGCCTGAGCCTACATGGTCTGTGTGATTTTATTTTTGCCTTTTTCTTGGAGTCGCTTAAAGAGGCACAGCCTTTAAAGTGCCACCATTGTTTCAAGTTCAAATATTTATGGGTATTTTTATTGTTTTGTAGGAAAGCTTTGACATTAAAACTTGCTTTCCCACATATTTATGGAGGGAATACTCCTGCCCTCTGAAACTTGCTGGAATAACTTGCTGGATCTGAAGAAGATAAAATAGGTGAGAAGACAAACACTACTGAAAATCATTCACAGGGAAAAAAAGATAGCACGGGTGGGTACTAATCATAGGACTGTGATTAAACATTAGCCCCAAGTTGTTCCAAAACACATACACATCCTTTAGGATTTGAATGAGTGTGCGAACTTATGGTCATACTGTGTACATATGTGTTTATATTCCTTAACGTTTTTGAGATCCTGACTTTCAGGGTGCTTATGGAAATCAGTTTGGTCTTGATGAAGACAAAGGAGTGTCTAGGCCTCTCTCTTATACATAGTTGGACAGAAGCAATAAGACTTCCTTTGCACCAATATTTAGCATGTCATAAAATTGTATATTTGTCAGTGTGGTTTTTGGAACACCAGTGTGTGAGAGAGAAAGGGTGGGGGGTTGCCAAACACCCAAAGAGTCAACTTTCAGGTTCTGTTACTGATGGGAGATGATAAGCCTCCCTTTCATCACCATGGAGTTGCAAGGAGTAAGGAAAGTCAGCCTGCAGAGCTTGCTTTGGGGACATTCAGGACACTCTTTTCCATGCTCCAGATGAGGATACTTCCCAATCCTGCTTGAGCTGCAGGATTCTCTGCCTTTTCCTGAAGCATGGAGTCCTACATCAGGGCTTCCGGGCTGCCCTGAGGCTTCCTGGTTTCCAGCCACACTTCAGGCTTTTACCAGCCCCATCTGCAACATATGCATTTATTTCCCAAAACTGTGGGGGCAGAGATGCCAGAAATCGAGTAGCTTAAATAACCAGAACTAGTACCTCATAGTTCCAGAAGTTAGGGGTCTGCTGTGGCTTGTGTGTGTCCCCCCAAAAGAACGCCTTGGAAACAACACTATGTGACTTGTGTTGGGAAACCTAAAGAGACATAGTATTTCAGTTATGCGTGCCAGTGAAGCCCTCAGGACTCCATAGCAATTACAGAGTGCTTTGGGCTCTGAGCTCAGCCTTGGGTTTTCTCATGCCCTCTCTCACCTTTGCTTCCCATCGTGGGTTAATGAAGCAAGAATATTTTCACATTAGACTCCCAGAACTCAAGAACTGTAAGAAACTGAGTTTCTTTTCTTTACACTAATAGCACAGTTAGAGTACTCTGTTGTAACAGTAAGAGTCACGTGTTGACTGGTTTGGTTCCTTCTGAAGGTGCTGAGAGACGCCCGGCCCCATACCCCTCTCTTGCCTTGTTGCCGTTTGAGACATTCTTTGGCTTGTAGATGTGCTCTCTTTTCTTCATGTCTTTGAGGCCATTCTTCTCTTACATCTGCCCCCTTTGTCCAGGTTTTCCCTTTGTACTGGATACTGGGCCACCCTAATGACTTTTCTTAACTTGGTCACCTGCACTGACCCCATTTCTAAGTTCTAGAAGTTAAGACTCAGAACATTGCTTTAGGGTGCCACAATGAAAACCGTATCAGCACTGTGCAGTATACATGCAAGAAGGTATAGCCACAAACATGGCAAATGAATGTGCTATTAAAGTGTCTCTCATAAAGTGAATGAATTAGGCTGAGAGGCAATGACATAGCATATGACACAGGGCAAAATAAGTGAAATAACATTACAAAATTATGTGTGGAATTCTGGATGTTCATCATTATTTTAGAGTTCTGCAAGTCCTATTAATTAATTTTACATGGACAGAAACTAAAGTAGAGGTCTAGCCAAGAAAAAGAGCAAAAGAACCAATTAATTTTCTTCCTAGTTTTAATAATATATTCAACTATTATACTAATATTATTGGCAAAATATGTAGTTCACATGTTTTTCTTATATGGATTTATTTTTTCTGTGTGCATAATCTCACTGCTTTTCCTCTTCCTGCCCTTGCCTTCTGTCCTCTCTGCTTTCCTTCGCCCTTCTGTCCTCTCTGCTTTCCTTCGCCTTTCCTGACTGGCCATCTCTGCTAAATACTGAGGAAAGTGTATGGCTTTACCTTGAGAGATGTGCTTGCTTCAGTTGACTAAAAAGCCTTTCTTTCCTCTTAGAATTAATTCTTATTTGTATTCTGAAATATGTTCATGTGTTTCTGTCTTTCTTTGTGTGTATGTGTGTGTTTGTATTTTTCAGTAGTACAGGGTGAGTTTCATCTCTTGATGTTGGAGAATATTCCGAGTTCTTCTATTGTGCAAATTTACCAAGCTTTGGAATGATGATACTCCATTTTACGTGGCCAGTCGAGCATGTGTTACTCCTCATATGGCCTCCTGTTGTGCCATTAGGACAGTCTTTGTTTGACATGAAGCTGGTGTGCTGTTTCCTTGTGCACCTGGCTGACCAGTTTCAAAGTTTAACTGTTTTCTATTTTTAACAGAGTGACATACTGTATAGGAACTCATTCAGAGTTAGTGAATAGAAATTGGGTACTTGACTTTTGCCTTAGAAGAGTGGTTGTTTTATTATCCACCAAAAAGCTTTCATAGCCCAGTTCCTACATTCCAAATAGCTCAGCACTATTTTTAAGGAGGTTTTCATTGCTTTACTTTCATTAATTTGTTTCATTATTGTGGCCAAATGGAGACTGTTCACTAAAACAACCAGAGGCTTTAATCCTGCTTATGATAATATGCAGTGAAAAGGATGAATTTCAGATTTCACTGCTATTGTACAAATGCATTCCTTTTTTCTCCCGTCATATCAAGTAGCTCTTACTAGGAATACAAGTCTCAATCTTTTTGGCCAATTATATTACCGTCTTCACTTTTATTTTTAACTATGTGTGTATGTTGTTTGGGTGGGGAGGATGTGTGTGCGTTTACAGATATCTAAGTGGTGGTGAAGAGTCTTGGTCCTCTCTAAGAGTGGCACATGCTTCTAACCACTGAGCCATGTCTCTAGCTCCAGGACACTATATTCCTAAAACTACAATGAAAGACGTGCATGAAAATAATAATAAACCAAATATCCAAATGTCTGTCTGTCTGTCTTTCTATTTTTTACCAATCTTTACTCTTCTTCCTCACCCTTCAGAAAATTTGTATTAAATGTTTTTCCACTAAAAGGTGAACACTAAGCTGTCAGAACAGTGCCTGAAGTTGTGGTGGCACGGATCACAAAATTCGGGGAGAAGTTGCTCTTCGATAGACAGTTCTTGGCCTGGGGTTGAGGGAGCTGTCTAAGATTACTGAAAAATGTTCTTTGTGTTTCTGAAATTTCCTGTTTTTTGAGAGTTAGAATGTTTGTGTATGTATTCCTTCTTCCTTGGAAGTGAGGATCATAGCACCCCTGGGGTCCCCCTGGTTTTCAGTGTCATCTCTGCACTACAAAGAAGAAGGCTTTGGCATTCTGGGTGCTTAGCCAGCAGACTTCGTAGCCACCAGCATCACTTGTCTTAATGGATACTTTCCATATATAAATGTAGAAATATATATTGTTGAAAAATACTGGTGGGTGCGTGTGTGTGTGTGTGTGTGTGTGTGCGCGCGCGTGTGTGTGTGTGTCTGTGTGTGTGTGTGTCTGTGTGTCTGTGTGTGTGTGTCTGTGTGTGCGTGCACGCGTGGGTGCGTGCGTGTGCGTGTGTGCGTGCGTGCCTGTGTGTGCGTGCCTGTGTGTGTGTGTGTGTGTGTGTGCGTGCGTGCCTGTGCGTGCGCGCGTGTGTGCGTGCGTGTGCGTGTTGCGTGCGTGCTGTGTGTGCGTGGCCTGTGTGTGTGTGTGTGTGTGTGTGGGTGCGTGCGTGGTGCGTGTGCGTGCGCACGTGTGTGCTGCGTGCCTGTGCGTGCGCACGTGTGTGCGTGCGTGTGCGTGTTGTTGTGTGTGCGTGGTGTGCGTGCCTGTGTGTGTGTGTTGCGTGCGTGTGCGTGTGTGCGTTGCGTGCACTGTGTGGTGTGTGTGTCTGTGTGTGCCGTCCTGTGTGTGTGTGTGTGTGTGTGTGTGGGTGCGTGCCTGTGTGTGTGCGTGGCGTGCCTGTGCGTGCGCGCGTGTGTGTGTGTGTGTGTTGTGTGTGTGTTGCGTGCGTGCCTGTGCGTGCGCGCGTGTGTGCGGTGCGTGTGTGTGTTGTGGGGCGGGTGCCTGTGTGTGTGCGTGCGTGCCTGTGCGTGCGCGCGTGTGTGCGTGCGTGTGCGTGTGTGCGTGCGTGTGGCGTGTGTGCGTGGGTGCCTGTGCGTGCGTGCCTGTGCGTGCGCGCGTGTGTGCGTGCGTGTGTGTGTTGTGTGTGGTGGGTGCGTTGCCTGTGTGGTGTGCGTGGCGTGCCCTGTGCGTGCGCGCGTGTGGTGTGTGCGTGCGTGCTGTGCGTGCGTGTGCGTGTGTGCGTGCGTGCCTGTGAATGTCGTGCCTGTGTGTGTGTGTGTGTGGCCTGTGTGTGTGCGTGCGTGCCTGTGTGTGTGGTGTGTGGTGTCTGTGTGTGCGTGCGCGCGTGCGGTGCGTGCATGTGCGTGTGTGTGCGTGCGTGCCTGTGCATGCGTGCCTGTGTGTGTTGTGTGTTGTGTGCGTGCGTGCCTGTGTGTTGTGGTTGCGTGCCTGTGTTGTGTGTGTGTCTGTGTGTGCGTGCGAGGCGTGCGTGCGGTGCGTGTGCGTGTGTGCGTGCGTGCCTGTGTGTGCGTGTGCGTGTGTGCGTGCGTGCCTGTGCGTGCGTGCCTGTGGTGTGTGTGTGTGTGTGTGCGTGCGTGCTGTGTGTGTGGTGCGTGCGTGCTGTGCGTGCGCCGTGTGCGTGCTGTGCGTGTGGTGCGTGCGTGCCCTGTGCGTGTGCGCGTGTGTGCGTGGCGTGTGCGTGTGTGCGTGCGTGTGTGCGGCGTGTACGTGGTGTGCGGCGTGCCTGTGCGTGCGTGCCTGTGTGTGTGTGTGTTGTGCGTGCGTGCCTGTGTGTGTGCGTGCGTGCCTGTGTGTGTGTGTGTGTCTGTGGTGTGCGTGCACGCGTGCGTGCGTGCGTGTGCGTGTGTGCGTGCGTGCCTTGTGTGCGTGCCTGTGTGTGTGTGTTGTGTGCGTGCGTGTGCGTTGTGTGGTCGTGCCCTGTTTGTGTGCGTGCCTGTTGTGTGTGTGTGTGCGTTGCGTGTGCGTGGCGTGTGTGCGTGCGTGCCTGTGTGTGTGTGTGTCCTGTGTGTGCGTGCTGTGTGTGTGTGTGGTGTGTGTGTGGGGTGCGTGCCTGTGTGTGTGCGTGCGTGCCTGTACGTGCGCGCCTGTGTGTGTTGTGTGATGTGCGTGCGTGTGCGTGTGTGCCGTGCGTGCCTTGTGTGCGTGCCTGTGTGTGTGTGTGTTGTGTGGTCGTGCGTGCCTGGTTTTGTGCGTGGCGTGCCTGTGTGTGTGTGTGTGTGTCTGTGTGTTGCGTGCGCGCGTGCGTGCGTGCGTGTGCGGTGGGTGCGTGCGTGCCTGTGGTGTGGCCTGCCTGTGCTGTGCGTGCCCTGGGTGTGTGTGTGTGTTGTGTGGGTGCGTGCCTGTGTGTGTGCGTGCGGTGCCTGTTGCGTGCCGCGTGTGTGGTGTGTTGTGTGTGTGTGTTGCGTGCCTGTGTGTGTGTGTGTGTGTGTTGTTTGGGCGTGCCGTGCCTGTGTGTGTGTGTCTGTGTGTGCGTGCACGCGTGGGTGCGTGCGTGTGCGTGTGTGCGTGCGTGCCTGTGTGTGCGTGCCTGTGTGTGTGTGTGTGTGTGTGTGCGTGCGTGCCTGTGCGTGCGCGCGTGTGTGCGTGCGTGTGCGTGTGTGCGTGCGTGCCTGTGTGGTGCGTGCCTGTGTGTTGTGTGTGTGTGTGGCGTGCGTGCCTGTGTGGTGTGTGTGTGCGTGCGTGCGTGCCTGTGCGTGCGCGTGTGTGGTGTGTGTGTGTGTGCGTGCCTGTGTGTTTGTGTGTGTGTGCGCGTGCGTGCCTGTGTGTGTGCGTGCGCGTGCGTGTGCGTGTGCGCGTGCGCGTGCGGGTGTGCGTGTGCGTGTGCGTGTGCGCGCGTGTGTGTGTGTGTGTGTGTGTGTGTGTGTGTGTGTGTGTGTGTGATTGTTAACGGTATGGACTCTCTAGTCAGTCTGCCCACGTTCAAACCCAACTTCCAACATTTACAAGCAGTGTGACTTAGAGAAGTGATGTAGGCTCCCCATGTCTCAGTATCGTCATCTCTGAGGTTGGCTACTGATACTTAGCAATAGGACACTATTGTACGCATGTCACGTATCTCCAGCACTTTTTAATTAATTCTCCCAGCTACCCTGTGAAGTAGATGCTCTTGTTTCCATTTATAAATAATGAGAAGGAAGCACGAGAGCCTAAGATGATTTGCCCAAGTTCACAAAGGTACCAAGAGCAAGGGCCAGGATTTGAATTCACAGTTTTGGCTTGGGGGCCTGTGTGACTCTGGCCAACTTGTCTAGTGGGAACAAATAAGGTACTTAGTGGTTGGACTATAAAGGGCATTCGGCCTACTATGACAACAGGGACTGAGATGGCTGTCTCGTGATGCTGCAGGTAGTTCCTTCAGTGACTCTTGTGACAGTGATGATGGTAATCCACCTTTAATATTATCTGTTTCAATGCATTCCTGAGTTCTCTCTCTCTCTCTCTCTCTCTCTCTCTCTCTCTCTCTCTCTCTCTCTCTCTCTCTCTCTCTCTCTCTCTCTCTCTCTCTTTCTTTTTTTTCTTTCAATATAGGGTTTCTCTGTGTAACAGCCCTGGCTGTCCTGGACCTCGCTTTGTAGACCAGGCTGGTTTCAAACTCACAGAGATACAGCTGACTCTGCCTCCTGAGTGCTGGGACTAAAGGTTTTCATCACCACACCCTAAACACTCCTGAGCTTTAATAATAGTTTATAATTTTTAAAATGCTGTTGTCTATGAAAATAGCTTTGATAGTGTCTCTCTGGGTTGATAGTGTCTCTCTAGGTTTTTTCTTGTTTGTTTGTTTAAAGGCAGTAATACTGGTATTGGATCTCAAAGGGCTTGTATTTGCTTTTAAACCTGTTCTTTTAGCATTCTCTGTCATAAAGTGTTTTGGTGCAGTGGAATCATTTGACAGTAGAGTTGTACTGTGTTGGGGAAAAAAAAAAAAAACCCACAGAATTTTGGTTAAACCTATTGAGAGTTGTAAAATCCCTCCAGGTCTTTTAGATTCTTTCCAAAGAAGTTGAGAGAGGCCCTGAGGAACTCTACAATTTTTATCTTCATTAAAGGGTGTTCTTAATTTCAAGAGCGGAAGTTGGGACAATAGCATCTAAGAAACTTTTTCATTTCTAAGATTGTAATTCTTTTAAATCATTTTGGTTGCTTTTTAAAACTGAAAACAACCCCATTTGCTGGTGGGAATGAAACTGAAGTCCTTTGTCATTAGTGCTGAATTCTCAGCTGATAAAATACAAGTTTAGGAAGGCAGGGATGCAGTATTCCTTAAGCACCACTGTCCTGGGTTTTAAGCTCACCAACTTGGTAATGTTTACCAAGCAGTTTCTCTCCCATTCACATACTTGCTGGTGATGTTGCTGGCTTCTTCCTCTCTAGCATTTTCTGCTGGCTCACAAAGGACAGAAAGATGGGGAAGGGACCTTCAGGATTCTGAGAAGAGGAAATTGATGTTTGCATTGCTGCCTGTAATTTTGAAATACTAAAGTTACCCTGGATGTCCCAGATTCTGTGAAGGAGAAGCCCACTGCTAACTGGGAAAGGGCATTCTGGAAGTTTCTAGGGCTTTGAGGCTCCTTCAGAAGGCTATGGTATACTACAAGGGTAAGATTGCATTTGAAGATTTTTTGAAAAATTATTACTTCTTATTTTATGTGGTGCATGTGTGTGTGAGGATGTATAAGTACCACATGCGTGCAGGTGCCCACGATGACCAGAATACAGAGTTGGATGTCCTGGAACAGAAGTTACAGGTGTTTGGAAGCCACCTTATGTGGGTGCTGGGAACTAAATCCAGGTCCCCTAGAAGAACATCAAGTCTTTTAAACCCCTGACTTATCATCCTTTCAGCCTCATGCAAGTCTAGGACTTAATGAAGAAATATTCATTTGTTTTCATCCTGATAAGCTCTGGACCTTACAATTATCGTCATTGAACCTGTTTATCGGAGGACTTTCCTGTGGCATTAGATAGTGGGGGAATGTAGACAGATTTTTCTGTCCCGCTGGGTCCCATAGCTGTTTAGTGCCAAGTAAATTCAGAGAGGCTTGTATTAATTATAAACTGTTTGACCGATGGCTCGGGCTTCTTATTGGCTGTCTGTCTCTTAATTATTAACCCATTTCTGTCAATCTGTGTATCTCCACATGTTCTTGGCTCACCGGTGATACCCAGATCTCTTGCTCCCTTGGCAACTACATGGTGTCTCTCTCCCCTCACCCTCTCCCTTTCTCTTCCCAGAATTCTTCTAGTCTGGTAGCCCTGCTTATACATTCTGCCTAGCTACATCCTGCCTGTCCATTGGCTGAAACATCAACCAATAAGAGAAACATATATTCACAGCGTGCGGAAGGACATCCCTCATCAGGGGAAGGTGTGGCTGTCCCTCTTACCTGCTCTAGGTCTTGGGCACCCATGGAACCTCTCTGTGCATCTGAAGTTTTTCATCTTTTTTTTTTTTTTTTTTTTTTTTTTTTTTTGGTTTTTCGAGACAGGGTTTCTCTGTGTAGCTTTGGAGCCTATCCTGGCTCTCGCTCTGTAGACCAGGCTGGCCTCAAACTCACAGAGATCCACCTGCCTCTGCCTCCTGAGTGCTGGGATTTAAAGGCGTGCGCCACCACCGTCCTGGCAAAAGATTTTCATCTTTAAGACAAGATTGTTTTGCATACTTCATCTAGTTTGATAGTTATAATTATTCCTTGAGGGGACACATGTAAAATAGGCATATAAAACACCTGGCACATTGTCATTTGCTTTGAGCACATCAGAGGCACTAAGGTACCCAGCATGTATCACCTAGCCGGCAGTGTAAACCGTGGTCCCTAGCCTGTGGAAGAGGAAATGGAGGCTCGAAAAAGCTAATGTCTCTGCTCAGAGTGTGATACCATCTGTCTTGTGCTCTTCTCCGGTGCCAACACTTCTCTGCTCCTTCCCTCCAAGGCAGGGTAGCAGGGGACCATGGTTTGATTTTCCTCAGAATCATATGCTCTGTTGCTTATGCAAATCAGGAGATACCCAAGTGGTCACCAAACCTGTGAAACAGACAGACCTTTGTCAACAGAAAATATCGCTGCCTCAAATTTGACTGAATTACATTTGTCAAAATGTGCCTTAAATATGTTCAAACCGAGGTGAATACCTTAGTTTACAGCATTTCCGCAGTTAGAGAGTGAAGCACAATTGCAAGTTAAATGTCAGCAGGGCTATAGGACAAAGTGTGAGCAATTAGACTGATTTATGGGATAGATGTTAACTTTGGGAAGTTTTGGGCTCATCTTCACTTGGAACAGACTGTGTTGAATCTGCTTTTTGGTTTCATAAATAGATATGTCATAAATCTGCAGTACTTGTCGTTTCATTTGATTCAGAGTTAAAGATGTCATCTTAGATAATTGTTATATACCATGGTAGCTGTCGTTTCAAGGAGCGAACAGTTCTGAATGGCAGGATTTGGGGATTCCAGTTTCAGTGGGCTCTGATTGATAAATCTGGTGAACTGTTCTATTCCCAGAGCTGGGCACTAACTCCATGTTTAACTGCACGCCTTTCCTAGCCCTTATGCTTACAGCCTGGGCTCTGATGTTGTAGCTTTACATTGTTGCAGCATTTTCATAGATTATTTTTTCTGATTTTTTTTCATTTTTTTAAAACAACCTTATTTTACATACCAATCGCAGTTGCCACTCCCTCCCCTCCTTCTGCTCCTTCCACCCCCACTCCAGCCCCTTCCACTCTTCAGAGAGCATAAGGCTTCCCATGGGGAGTCAACAAAGTCTATCACTTCAGGCAGGACCAAGGTCCTCCCCGCTGTATCGTGGCGGGACAAGGTATCTCTCCATAGGGAATGGGCTCCAAAAAGCCAGTTCATACACTAGGGATAACTCCTGGTCTCACTGCCAGTGGCACCACAGATTGCCTGAGCCATATAACTGTCACCCACATTCAGAGGACCTAGTTTGGTCCTATTCGAATGTTGGTCTGGAATCACTGAGCTCCCACTAGCTGAGGTCAGCTGTCTCTGTGGGCATCCCCAAACTGGTCTTGACCCTTTTGCTCATATTATCGCTCCTCCCTCTCTTTGAGTGTACTCTTTGTTGTGTTTTGTTCCTGGGTTTTATGAATTGACCCCAGGGTCTTTCAGGGCTCACCCTCTGACCTACTCTGCTCTAATGATAATATTTTCAACCTAATTTTTTTTTTATAAATTTCCATTTCTTTGTGTTAGACCGAAATTGTTGGGTCATTAAGTATATGCAATATTTATATTACAGTGTGTTTGACTGCCATTTATTGTGACAGTGCAAAAGAGAACCCAGTTTGCTATATTTCATGTGGGGAGATAGCATACCTCCTGTCAAGGCCCAGAAGCTAAGTACGGTTTATTGGCTGTTATTGTTTCTGTTGTAACTACTGACCTCTGTCACAAAGCTGCCGGTGACTGCTTTACAGGCATTGAAAATTTACAAGTTAAAAACAATAGTTATCATGTCTCACAAAATATGATTTTTAGAGTTTTGTTGTTGTTGTTTTGTTTTGTTTTCAACAATTTGAAAAGCCTTCGAAGCTCGAGCCAGGCAGTGGGACATTTGGTTTGTTGTCTGGACAGGCAAGGTCTGAACTAGATGGCAGGTAATGCAGGTAATTGCCCTCTCCATCGCACTTTGTTTCTGGAGGCTGACTTTCATCTGTTGGAGCAGGATTATGGCAGCACCACTAAAGTAAAGTTGACCTTGGGATGGACCATTTTCTGACCCGTTTTCCTCTTCTTGAGAATAAGGGAAGGTCTTTCTTTTTACCTCTGACTGGTGTGAGGAGATAATTAAGCCGGACATTGGAAGGTGAAGGCAGTGTGTGGAAGAGTGAGTGAGTGAGTGAATGTAGCTTAGCTGTTTTTACTTCTTTAATTACTGTTGAGATTTAGTAGTTTTTCCAGGCACTTACTGCACAGTTCAGTTTCCTGTTTCACATTCACATCGTGAACAAGACTCTTATATACATTGTTAAGGTTGTCAGCCCACTGCCTGGTATCACACTCAGGATGTGCTATACACATTGTTAAGGTTATTAACCCATTGCCGGGTATCTTGACACTTACTTTTGTCTGCTTGCCTTTTACTGTTCCTATGTGGTGGGTGTGTCCATAGATAGGATTTTCATTTTTATCTTCAGTTACCAAAGATAATTTTTTAGAAGTTTCCATTTTTGAAGATAAATTTACATATGTATCTTCATTTATTTTTATAAAAATACTTTTGGGGTTTGGGGAGATGGTAAAAGTACTTACGCTGCACAAGTAGAGACTCAAGTTTAAATAACCAGTACAGACTTAAAAATCTGAGCATGCCTACATGTGCCCTTTGTCCCAGGGGATTGAAGTCAGACAGATCCCAAGAGCTTGCTGGTCAGCCAGTCTAGCCAAAGTAGTGAGCCTCCAGTTCAGTGAGAGACCCTTGTCCCAAGTCAGTGTGGTAAAGAGAAATGCAGAAAGACACCTTGCTCCTGCTCAGGCCTCCAAGTGTGCGTATAGCTGCAGACTTGTGCACACTCACAAGCATGAACCATATGAATCACATAATACAACACCCCTGTACCCTAGAAACGCAAATACTGTCGTAGTATTTGTCTGAGTGTTTACTGTAGTTGTTTGATAATGTCACATTTCATTGAATTTTATGTATGTCATGATGTATTGACTCAGTATAAAGTATTTATTTTATAGATTTTACAAGCACATTCAATGTCATTAATTGAATAATTCATCTCTTCCCTTTAGAAATATTATTTTGGACTCTATCTAGATAGTTTAGTTCCCTGAAAATGTCTTAAAACAGTGTTGTCAATCAGTCACCATCCTTGGTCTACGATTTTGTATTTTGTATTAGTTGAGGAACGTGTGTTGCGTTATGGATTTCTGTCTGTCTTCAGAGCTAAACATTCTGGTGACAAAAGCTGATTACTGCTCCTAACCATTTCATGTCACATTACCTATTATCCACATAGCCATACAGCATCCCAGGGACTTCTTGAGAGCGACCATCCTACTAGATAGTGATGGAGAATGTACTTCTGTGTATTTATCTTATTGATTGTTGAATAAAGTACTGTTTGGCCAATGAGGCAGCAAGTTAGATGGGACTAGGAGTCAAAGAGGATTCTGGGAAATGTAGTAGAGAAGTGGTGATCCAGGCAGGAAGTATCATAGCAAGGAGACTAATATTTAAGCAAGGAGAAACAGGAAGGGCCCCTCTTTCCCCTCCGCTCTTCCTCCAGCGCCACAATGTGATCCACCGGCAAGGAGGGACGCCAATGGAAGGTGTCCGATAAGATAAGTCTTATAAAATATATAGATTTATGATAATTAAGACTGAGCTAACAGATGAGAATCCTAGTCATTGGCCAAGCAGCGTTTGTACCTAATAGAAGTCTGTGAATTATTTGGCCATCCACGCGGCGGGCAGAACTGGGGTGGCTTTTGGCGGAAGGATTTATCGTAACAAGATAGCATGTCTTTCACACTCATGTGTTTGCACATCCATCGACCACACTACCATCCAATTATGTTTGTGTATCCCACACTTTCTTAGTAAGGCTAATAAGGAATTTTACACGTGTTGGAGAATGCTTTGGTTTCTTCTTAAATTCTGGGAAGGACCACTTCTGTGTTTTCAAGTCTGCTCTTTTAGGAATTTTGAATAAGCTTATTTGGGGAAGAGGGTATTTTGACCGTGGGTAGTCTTTCTGTATGTCCAATCTCCTTGAAATGGACATTTTACAAAATTGCCTTGCATCAATAAAAACTAGTCACATAGGGTGTGGAAATGGTGACCTCTAATCTAGAGCAAAAGGTGAGTTTCTTATTGACTGAAAATTGCCCCGTCACGGTCTCATTGAGATCTACAGAAATATCTTATAGAAAATCACCAACAGTCACCTTCTAATTCTTGATTTCTTTAACTTGTTATTCTTAGTCATCTAACTCACTCCCTTCCTGCTTGATGTGTGTCCCCTGAATGGGAGCTTCCTTGGGGGCTGGGAATTGTACAAGTTTAAGCAGGTGCTGGGTAAATGTCAAATGAATTAATAAAACTCAAGACAATGAAAAATCATTTTGAAAGTAGATGGGGGGCAGTTTGGTTACTTAGAGATCGACTCTACTATCAAATTTAAAAATTAACCTAAATCATGCCTTATGTCCCAAAAGGAGTCTGTGGGTAAAATGCACTTTAATACAACAGCCCTTTGACTGGGAAGACACTGATTGATGTTTGAGTACACGAGGAACCAAAATGTCATCCTTCCTTCCAGGGCCTGCTTTATTATGTGTGTGTATGTGTGTGTGTGTGTGTGTGTGTGTGTGTGTGTGTGTGTGTGTGTGTGTGTGTCCTCTCCTTCTCTACTGTAATAGACAGCCTATTGGCTTAAGCCCCTTTTCCATTTCCCTGAAAGACAGAGGCCATCAAAGTACTGTTCTTCATTATTAGAGGTGGAAAAGATAGGGAGAAATGTTGTTCTCCTAGAGATTAGCATGGGGTGGTTCTCTTTATGTTTCTTCTGTGATGTCGTGAACGAAAGGCTGCTTGCCAAATTTCTGTCTCCCTTGACAGCAATTGTCACTACTCCTTCAGGGACACAGGTCACTATGTCCCTGTGACTTCACACTGAAATGGCATTTTGTCATCTTGGGGGTAAGTAGGCTGGATTTCCAGAGAGCACTTCTGGGTGCCTCCTCCCCCATGGCAGATAGAAAAAGTTCAGTGAAGGAAACCCAGCATCACAGAGAATTCAAAATGAAACCTAGGAGAATTGCCTTTTGGCTTCCACCTCCCCCCGAGCCTTTTTTCTAAGCCTTGGTTTGTGACCTTTACTACTACACATTTCTCTTTGGCAGTCTCCTTGATTTTGCCCTGTACTTGTGTTTATATTTGTTTTGTATCCTTCCTAGGTAGTAGCATTGTCAAAGGCAGACAGATTGTCTTCTACTTTATAATTCCCTAGAGTGTTCTGTACAGTATTTTAAAAGAGAAACACTCAATTAATGTTTGCCTAACAAGTAAACAGGAGGGAAAATGAAGGTTTCAGGAAGGAGATTGTAATATTACCAAAAATCACATTAAGGAGTCCGAGTAATCAGAACTGACATTTGGTCTCCCTGGCACTTAGAATGGAATGAAAACTGGACCCCATATGGATGGATAAAATGAGGCATGGGACTGCTTGTCTGGATGGTTTTATTGTTTTCCTTCTGAAGTCTGGCCTGGCATTTTGTTCCAAAGGAAACTCTAGACCTACGGTGTGATTTAATCTTGCCAAGTTAGACCTCTGCAGTGACTCATTCCCATTTCCAGTTAGTTTGTTTTTGCCTGGAAGAGGATTGCAGAGACAAACAAGCACAATTCAAAGCTTGGTTTCCTGATGGGCTGGCTCTTCTCTGGGTTTGCAACTGATTTCCACAAAGTGAAGGGACTTATGGTGGTACCCTGTTTAGCAAAGATTGTCAGTTCCGGTGGCACAAATGAGTTCCTCATCTAAAATCCATGGTTTTTTGTTTGTTTGTTTGTTTGTTTTTGTTTTTGTTTTGTTTTTGTTTTTACATGTAGGAGTGTTGTGCCTGCATTATGTGAGTGCATTGAGTGCATGCCTGGGGATTTGGGAGGTTGGAGAGTTACCAGCTGCCCTGTGGGTGCTGGGAACTGAACCTGGGTCTTCTGTAAGAGCAGCGGTGCTCTTTACCTCTACTGAGCTATCTCCCCAGCCCTTGTTCCTCATTTTAAACGTAGCATGTGCTTTAGAGTGACTTTTTGGCCACCAAGAAATGCAATCAGTATATAATTTCAAAATGTATAATGCCAAATTTTAACACAAAAGAGTAATACAGACAGCTTACAATGAAGCAATAAAAACTTCAGTATGTAAACATTTGGTTGAGCGTACACTGGAGGAAGACCTAGTAGCATACTCCAAGCATATACTTACAGACTGGGCAACCGTGGATGTGACGGCTACACATGGAGATTGATGGCCTTTGTTTGAGTGGCCATGGAAATACCCCAAACTATTATCGTTGGTCACAGGACATTTTCAAAATGAACAACTCTTGGCAAAATTCCCAATCAAGCAAAGTTTTCATTTTCAAATGTGGGATTTTTGTACGTAGAGTTGGGTTTGAGGTTCAGAGATTGGTGATGAAAGAGGGATATCACAAATATGGTGAGTGGGCCATGTCCAAGGCGAGTAGGGTACAGTCCAAGGCTTTAGTCCAGGCAGTCTTTGGACAGAGCCTCAGGACAGCAGCCCTCCTCCCATACAGCTCCAGCATCTAGATTTCTGAACCGCCCCCTAGGAGGTGATGCTGCTCCTCATGAACACACCTCCCTGAGGCACAGTGCCAGCAACTAAGGTGTCGTGTGTCCACAGTGTTTGTCAGACACCTGGACCATTCCCAGCTGATGCTAGCAAGCTTCCTCCACTGAGAGAACAAATGCCTGGGACACTCGCAGCTGTCTCTGATGAGCAGGGGAGCAGACATTTAGAAGCGCTGCTCTGAGGTCTCTACTAATCCACACGGGAGCTGCCATTAAAAGGATATAGCATTTGTTCATATGGATTAAAACTCTGCATACCATGCAAATAGACATTGCTAATTTCCTGCCAGTTCACCTAGTAAAGTAGCCTTTGCTAATTTCTCATTGGGTGAACAGAGACTGCCTTGTTTTACGACCTAGCAGGTAGGAAGTATGCAAGTCTGGGATGATAACATAAGCTCATAGGGAACAAGGATGTCAAGGAAGATTGCCACAGGAAAGCCCTTTGCTAAGACTGACTGAAGTGCCTGCTGGCACTGTTATGGGTTATAAAACAGAGTCTTAGTTTCTTGAGAAACATTAGTTATTCAGTGGCCCCTTCTCATTCTATAGGCAGTGGGAAAGCAGACTTAATGCCAAAGTGCATTTGGTTTAACCGGACTGGAACCTTGATCCCAGTGTGCGTGGGGTTTGAGCTATTCCGTGCTGCTCTGGCAACCCTGTTTTTAACTGTCTTCAGGCTCTGAGATTTGATATAAAATAACAGACAAAATAATATTTCTCTGTGAAAGCTTGACCTTTGTTACTTACGCCAAGAAAAATAAGTGAAGTTAGCTACTAGCTACAGGGCCTTGTGTTCATGGACTAAGTCAGGAGACATTTTAAAATCCCAATGTAATGACATTTCTATGATGCTTCTTGTGGGCTGGTGTTGTTCTGAGGACTGAACCGTTTCAGTGCTTATGAAGTCGCCTTACAATTCTTTTATTATCATGCTCCTTGTTAGTGGAGACAACGAATACTAAAGAAACTTGCTTGGGCAAGGGCATGAGGGTAAGTGGTTGAGCTTGGCTCTGCAGCGGGTAGTCTGCTTTTGCTGGCTTCGTCCACCGTCTGCCTGTTCCAAGCCTGAAGTGTTGAACTGAGGCGAGGCAGGTTGGCATTGCATGCTTTTTTGAAGTGGGATTCTCTACGAGGTCAGCATTGGGAAAGTTCAAACCTGAGCTCCTACTTGAAATATTAAACCGTTCCTCAGGTCTCCATAACATTCATACCAAAGACAACTCTGTTCTTCTAGGCTGCAAGAGCTTCTCTCTGCTGCACAGTGAAGCCCGCCTTTGGGGTGAAGTTCGCAGCAGGCAGGAACCAGAATCAGAAATAAAAGGCTTATGTGAAATCCCTTTCCTTATTTGTTTTACTCTGTGTTTATTCCCAGGAGGAAAGAGTTTTAAAATCCTGCAAAATGAGTTTGAAGTAGATACAAATAATGCATACGATTGACAAAAGAAAAGTAATCCAACTCTTACGAAAGACACTTGAAGGGGAATGAAGGCGCCCTGTGGTTGTTGAGAGGTGAGATGGTGCACCCCTAACACAGCTTCCTGGATATGACGTTAAGCAGAAAATAGCGTCCCGGGCAGGTGTATTTCTAAAGTCAACATCAGGTTCTTGAGTTGCAGGAATGGAGAGCCAGACTAAAGGCGTATCTTCTAAGACTTTCTGCCCTGCCAGCCTCATCACTTTCATTGCTGGTGAAATTAGTATGGGAATCACAATGGCTTATTTTTCTTCTTTTTAGGGTTTTTTTCTAAGGTTCTCTTCTACTATGTGTTATTGATGGCATTGGAGACACCAATGAACCCTTTGTTTCTGCTATTTGTTTTTTTAGTTGGCAATACAACTTTTACCTTCTCCAAGTTGGAAACCTGTCTGGAAAGTCATATGCCAAGCCTAGTCTCTGTGCCAGAGGGTGCAAATGTGGAAATGGGGTGAGGGGGGGTCTGCTCCAGGCCATGTCTCTAAGCAGGAGGGTGTTAAATGGGGGCGGGGCTCCAATAAAAAGAAAGCTTTTTCATTCAGTGTGAACTCAGGCAGTGTCTTCTATATAACTTGTCTTGGTCAGCATTGGCTTCCTGATTTGGGGAGCTTGAAAATAGAGATAGGGTTGCCAGAGTTAATAAAAGTAGAAGATACAAGTTAAATCTGATTTTCAGATAACAAAGAATTTATCCTGTGACTATATCCCAAACATCTCTAACTCCCCTAAAGGACAAGTGTTATTTGAATGTTACTCAGTGTGTTAACACCCAAACACTGCAAGTTATCTTAAATGGAGAGTCACAGAGTGCCGCCTTCACTTGCCTTAAAAATAAAGCTTAAAACTTAAGGGAGGCGTAAAGGAAGGTGTTTCCTAGTGATTAGAGGCATTTATGATTTTCAGTAGCAGCACCAGTGTTTGGAGTCACCCCTTTATGTGAGCCTCTGTCATCCCCCCTACCCTCATGAGATAGGCTCTCTGGTAAACAGAAACCTGAACACTGGGGAAGGAAGGAGAATTTGTAGCTTCCAGAGTCTCTAGGGCTATTGAGATTTGGGAATGAATATAAATGAAGTCTGGGCATCTAGAAATGGATTCTTGTAAGATTGCCTCTGTGCGGAGAACTCCTTGAGAAGTAGTCCTGGTGTCTCTGGGGACTTGCAGTAGTACCTTGATTGCTGCTGGCCTGGCACCCAGAGGGGAAGAGGAATAACACAGTGACTGCCTGGGTGGGGCATTCCAGGGGAGGGGGCTGCCCGATAAAGACTTGATAGGATAACCTGAGAACAGTGGCCTTCGCTCTTGGTTCAACATTCTCATCATCTATCCCTACTGCTCCCCCTCTGACTTGGTACCCCTCTTCCTTCTCGGGGTCTACAGTGAGTTCCAGGCATAGGAAGCTCCCAGTCTCTAGAGCTCCTGAGCTGCTTTCCACCTAAGCATTGGTCAAGCTCTTGATGGTCTAGGGGGGGGCATGCTTCCTCCACCTCTGCTGTCTGTAAACCACAGGTCTCGGGCTTTAGAGGAACACCCATGCTACCTCTCTGTCTCCCTGGACATTACTTATTAAGAAGTGCTCAACATCTCCCGTTTATTGGCTTTACGTGATTGCTGCTATGCTCTGAACCTACTGAGGGCCGCTTTAACCATACATTCTTAGTGCAGTTTATAGCTTCTTCCACCAAGATGCTGAGCTGTGTACATATTTATGTGCTAAATAGTTAAGAAGAGCTATATACATAGTCATGTGTTAAATAATTAGAAAGGGAAGTTCGAAGGTACTGAAACAGGATGGTGTCCACCACTCATTTGACATTACAGTGCATTACATATCTCATTTAACCCTCACCAGTGCATTCAGGCATACGAACGCACCTTTTCTAAAGATGAACAGGGCATGGGGTGGGAGCCTGGAGAGATGGCTCGGTGGTTCAGATCTTTTGCTGCTCTCTCAGAAAACCCAGGTGTGGTTCCCAGCACTCATATTGGGTCTCTCATATCCACGTGTAATTTCATTCCAGGATCTGACACCGTTGTCCTCCAGCCTCTGCAGCCACCCACATGTGTGTGGTACACACACAAACCCCCAGACTCATACACATAGACATGAAATTAAAAAAATATGAAAAAGATAATGTGCTGGCTAGTCTTACATCAACTTGACACTATTAGCGTTATCTGAAAGGAGAGAACCTCAATTTAGCAAATACCTCCATAATATCCATCCAGTTGTAGGACATTTTCTTAATTAGTGATTGATTGCGGGGGGGGGGGGGACCCAGCCCATGGCGGATGGTGCCATGCTTGGGCTGATGATCCTTTGTTTTATAAGAAAGCAGGCAGAGCAAGCTAGGGGAAGCAAGCCAGTAAGCAGCCCCTGTGTCTGATCTCTGCATCAGCTCCTGCCTTCAGGTTCCTGCCCTGTTTGAGTCTCTGTCCTCTCGTCCTATCTTCCTTCAGTGATGAACAGTGATGTGATAGAATAAGCCCTTTCCTCCCCAAGCTTCTGTTTGGTCATGATGTTTCATTACAGCAATAGAAACCCCGACTAACACCGATGAGCGGGGCTCTTTTCCTTAGCCAGCTGGGATTCTTTAGGTGGAGCAAATGGGTGAGCTTTGATAGAGCCTAATATGCTGCCCTGCTTATAGTTTTGAGCTCTGTAAACATCAGTGGTTCACACCTCGGGAAGGAGGGGTTTCTTAATGGATTAACGATGAAGAGGAAGAGAATTTACAGACTTCTCAAAGTTATTTTAATATGTAGCACTGGGTGAGAAACAGAGGCATAGTTTCTAACCCAGCACCTACTAGCATTTAGGAACTGAAAGAAATGCAGTTTCCTGGGTCCCTCCTACTTTATTTTAATGTGTAGCACTAGATGAGATCAAGATGCAAGATCTCACCTGTTCAGCCTCCATGCCTTTGATTCATCATTGGAGACTCCAACACTCTGAAACCATAAGCCCCACATAAACTCTGTCTTCTCTAAGTGGCCTTGGGTATTCTGTCTTATCACAGCAACAGAAAGGGAACTAAGACAGTTCCTAACTTATGAACTACAATTGTATGGCATTTGCAAAATACAAAAAAAAAAAGTCTTTAGCACTTTCTTTCTATGAAGACACATGAGGAATGTCCTATTTCAGCTAATTTGTACTTAGACAGTTCTGATGGATCTCAGCATTAGTCAGGGACTGAATGGTGATCAAAAGCATATGCTTGATGCCCTGTAAGATGTGAACAGATAGGAAGTAATTTCCTTTTATGATTTGACCGCCGAATTCTGCTTGCTTTAAATTGTTGTGAACAAATTGTGAAAATTTATGTGTTAAAAGTAAAAATTTATAATAAGAGACTGCCCACATACTTGATTTGAAAGGCAATTACCCTTCATAAACCCCATAACTCAGCAGCTTTGATGAAGGTGGCAGTGAGTTATAATGCTGTTTGCCTTGTGAGAAAGACTTTAATAACTTCATCATGCTGTGGACGTCTTCGAGTTATAGATCACACACAAAGTATAATAACTCTTTCTTCTCAGTGGAAACTACATTTCTCTTCTCAAGTGGTCAGTAATTTACAGTGAATAGTTTGAAAAATGGTGACTTTTTAGCTCTAGATTATATTTTTATGAATTATGGAGATGGTTTACCTTATGTAACTCAAAATTAGCAGAAAAATCCCCATCTCTAAGAAGCATCTTCTTTTAGACAATTGCACATAGTAGTTTGAACCATCTGTACCCCGAGCCATCGTGTTATATGCAGTTTTGAGGATGATAAGAAAACAAGAGTCTTGGTAGGAAGAGGATTCTAATTGGAGTTGAAGCATATTACTACATCCTTGTTCCACTGGGCTGGAATTCTTTCCATTGAATGACTATTGTTTTAACAGCAATGTTGCGAGCTCCCGTGACATTATGAAAATATGTGTGTCATCTGAAAGTTGGAGATAAGAGTGTGTTCCTAGGTGGAATGGAAAATGCAGGACACAGGGACAGAAGTTTCATACTTGGTGCTCTGATGTTTGACACTCAAGGGAAGAAGCTGGAAGGGGGCAGGAAACAGGAAGAGTGTTTATGAATGACACCAGTAGAGACACGTTGGCTAAGAGTAGCGTTATTGGGAGACTTAGCTAGAGAGGTAGCTTTATAAGCAGCAATTTCATTTTTCACTGAGGTTTTTAATGGTGCAATGAAAGAATAAAATAACTCTTATGCTGTTAAAAATGTAGTATGAAGACTGGATTCAGTGATAACTAACAAAAGTTATGTTAATGAAAATCAGAGTTTTGTTTTTTGGAATTTTTTTTTTTTTTTGGTTTTTTTTAAGACAGGGTTTCTCTATGTAGCTTTGGAGCCTGTCCTGGCACTCGCTCTGTAGAGCAGGCTGTCCTCGAACTCACAGAGATCCATCTGCCTCTGCCTCCTGAGTGCTGGGATTTAAGGCGTGCACCACCAATGCCCAGTGAAAAGTCAGATTTTTTAAAAACAAATTCATTTAGGAGTTTAATTTCTGAGTACATACTCTCCAAAATTGAAAGTGTAAGTACCAAATTGGTATTTTATGTCAATATCTGCCGCAGCAATCCTCATAATAGCTAAGAAAGAAAACAACTCAGTAGATGAATGGAGGAGCAAGCCATGGCCCAGCCATGGTTTGTCATGTTATTTCTCATTTAAAAAGGTACGAAATCATGGCACCTGCCAAAATATGGATGAGCCATGAAGATAAGCTAAGGGAAATAAGTCACACACAAAAGGGAAACTATGGTCTGATTTCAATGACATGAGATATTTGCAGACAGAGGACAGAGTGCTGGTCATGAGGGGATGGGCGAAGAGGGATTTGAATAGGAATGACCTCCTTGGGCTCATATATTTGAATCTTGGAGGTGGGGTCTTGTTGGAGGAAGTATATCACTGGGGATGGGCTTTGAGGTTTCAAAGCCCAAGCCAGGCCTGTGGATCAGAATGTAGAACTCTCAGATACTTCTCCAGTATCATGTCTTGCTATGTTCCCCTGCCATGATGACAGTGGACTAAACCCCTGAAACTGTAAGCCAGCTCCAATTAAATGCTTTCCTTTGTGTGAGTTGTCATAGTCATGGTTTCTCTTTACAGCAATAGAACAGTGACCAAAATGAAGGTAGGGGGAAATTATCATTTAATAGATCAGCAGTTGTGGCTTGGGAAGGTGGAAGTGTTCTGGTGATGAATACGGCAGTCAGTGCACAACAATGTTAATGCTTTTGGACACATCCCTAAAATACGTAAAATGATAAGTACTTTATTATGGAATACTTTGCCGGTAGCTTACTAAAATAACATTGCAAGCCAATAAAATATTTTCAGTTATTTAGAGAAGAGTTTAACAAGACAAGTAGAAGGGTTAGCTAATTATTCATGTTCATAAATATTCAGTAGTTTGTGAAAATACAATTTCCTTATCTTGCATATATCTGGGGAATGATTTGCCCATAATTTTCTTTCAGTACTTGACATGATTCTTGCAGCAAGGAAGCACTCAATAAATATTTGCTGATTGATATTTGTTTATCCAGAAAATTATAGTCATAGCTTCGTATGCAGAGCAGTCAGCATCACAGTAGCTCTTTAAGTCTATTTACATGCTCAGTGGAGGTAGAAAATAACTTTAAAAATACTATTTTAAAACATAGCATGCAATGCATTAGATTATAGGAACTAAATATGTTTTAACTGTGGTAAAATATGTCACGAATTTGGGCTGTTGAAATAAACATACCGCTGAGAAATGAACAATTACTTTGTCGAAAGAAAACTATGTCTAGTATCAACAGCACCGTTACCCTGTTCTTTGGATGTACAATGGTTGTTTCTGAGATCACAGTGGGGTTCCTGGCCATCGTGGTAGTCACTTCACTATGGTCCTAGCTTTGTCTAAGTCTTTCCTTCTTATGAGGGTGATTGGACTATCATTCTGGGAATGGATCTGAGTGGTGAGGTGAGAAATTTTCTTTCTAACTGAATGGCCTCTCTTGCCATGTTTTCTGCATTTCTTTAAGCAGAGAGCTTGTTAGCCTCCTATAGAAAATCATTTTCACTACTCTGAGTTGTATAGTTCTACTTATCAGAAGCCGTAGAGCGCCTGAATAAGAAGGTACCCACATTTATTTTTCAGAGTGATTATGCTTTCGTCCATTGTTTTCTTGAGTTATATGTGTTTATTTAGAGCATTGGCAAATATAAAAAAATAGATGCAAGTATTTTGCAACAGTACTTTCTACTGTGGGTTATTTCACTGTCAACCAATAAGCCCTGCCATCATTTGAATATTCTCATGCAGAGCCCTTGCTTGTGTGCACAGGCAGAGGTAAAAATCAAAGAACATACACTGGATCATGATGATTTTTCTGTTTTGGAGCCTGCATATTTTCATTGAGCATTAGGCAGTTGGGGGTTTTCCTTCACCAGATGCCTTGTCATAGCTGCTTTCATAGTAGCTACATTGCGTTTTTACTTTATTATACTCAATCTCCTTTATAGAGATTTTCAACATTATCTGCTATTATAAATAACATTATGATGAAAACACGTTTAATCTTATGGCCACCTCTATTTTCTTAAAGATAAATGGTGAGATATGAAGTTAAATAAAGGGCTATGAACATTATTAGCAGAGTTTGATATGTTTATGCCACCTTCAGAAAGGTCTTTCTACTCTAACTACTGTGGCATGCTGTGGGAGAGAGAACACATGGTACCTACACTCAGATGACAAGTCCAAAAGAGGGATCATTTATTGACATTTGTATTGACATGGTCATATTTATGTAGTCCTGTAATCTGTTGGTATGGAAATAACACAGTTATTACATGCCCAGACAGTGTTTGGATTTGTTTTTTCTGTTTGTAAGATTTGTATGTCAAAGGTATCCTTGCATGTTTCTTCTTTTGCTATTAACCCCCTTCTGCCCTGCCCCTTAGATTTTTCTGTTTTCATTACCAAGGGAAAAATTAAGGTAAGCTTTACAATAACAAAGACACTCTAACAAACTTCTGATTTATTTTTGCATGGAAGATAGGTGTAGATAGTAACCCTCACTTTTGTTGATGTTGTTGGGGACACTGTTCGGGGCCAGGAGGCAAGGCAAGCGCTCTACCATTGAGCCGTACCCCCAGCCCTAGATTTAGTTCTTTCTTTTCCTGGTGAGAAAAATTTCTTGTCATTCTCGTGGTAGATAACTAGGTAACTTCAGATAGCTTGTCTCTGGGATTTTCCCTAGGACATGATGGCATTTCTTGGGGTGGGGGACTATAAAGCTGTAATGGATGTTTCAGACTGGATCTGCTTCATTGCTCTGAGTGTCTTGCAGCAAAGTATGTGTCATTTTACTAGGTAACAACAACAACAAAGACATTGCTAATTGTATCTATTCTAAGAAGGCCATAATAGTGTTTTTGTTAGTTTGTTTTGGTTTTGGGGACAGGGTCTCACTATGTAATCCTGACTGGCCTGGAACTCACGGAGGTGTGCTTGCCTGTATCCCCCAAGTGCTGGAATCGAAGGTGTGCACCACCATGCCAGGCCTGGAACAAATGGCAGTGTCAACGGGTATGTTAATGCAGAAGGTGGAAATGTAGTGGTGTCACACCCCAAAACAAGGAACTAGAGGCAAATGAATAACTGCTGGGAGAATTAGCCTCTCCCAAGAGTAAATCCCCGTTTGGTTGTCCAATGCAGAATGGTCATCCATGAAACCATGTATACACTAAGAGCAAAACATAGTGTGTTCCATTTCTATATATATTCTTGTATACGGGTGTATGTACATGTAAAAAATATAATTAAATAAGAAGAGACTTTTAGCTTGAGAGTTGTGGGGGTTGGAGGAGGGGTACCTGGACCGGGGGTAGAAAGAGGAAAGGGAGAGGGAGGAAGTCATGTAATCAAAAACATTTAAAAAATAAATATTAAAATGGCAAAAATAGTAAGTAGGTATTTAGAAGGCTTGTGTTACTTTTTTTCTATGAAAGGATATTAGAGACATTTATTATTTTGGAGTTGTAACTCATTTTTAAACAGGGTCTTGTGGATTTAGAAAATACACTTGAGATATATGAGAACTATCCTTAATATATGTATGTGGCTGGGTGTGGGGACATGTTCCAGGAGATAGGAAAACTGCCAAAATTATGGTCGTGAGAAACATGTTGGTGGTAAATGAAATCTTTATTATTAATAATTGCTCTCCAATCAGTGGTGATAAAAGACATGGATGGGAAAAGCCTGTTGGCTGTTACTTTTAAGACAAATATTTACCGCATTCCAGGAAATGAATTTAGTTATATAAGAAGCATTTAGCAGTTGCACAATGTTGTTTTAATTTTTTTCTGCCTTGTCTTTTTTACAAGACAGTTAACTGTAGAGGTCTTTTGGTTCCTTGGGGCACTTGGTATGAGCTCTCTTAAGCTTTGGAAACACATAATGCAAAGGGCTTCAGTTGCTTCTGACTGCTGTTGTGAGGAGTTGCAGCAGGGGAGCCTGCTGAATTTTATAATTTTAGATCTATTCTTAATGTGCTGGAGGGGAACCCTGCTTTAAAAAAAATTCTACAAACCTTATTTTTATCAAGTGGAGAACTTGTAACACAAAATTATGATGGTTTATTTTTCTTAGAAGTCAAAATGCAGCATCATGGTTTTTGTTACTCAGGGTGATCTCACACTGCAAGTTTTATCATCAGAAGACAATGTGTTTTTTTTGTAGAAAAAAAAGGCAAAAGTCTTAGGTTATGTGCTAGGACGTAAGTTAAGATGGTCATCAAACAGTGTCATACACCAAGTATTTGTTTTCCTCTGAACACACCTTTTTACATCAGAGTTTCGTAGGAATCTTGTCCTCATAGGGGCTGAAGATTATTTCTATGCCAAAGATGTCAATCTACTTTTTCTTTTCTTTTTTTCAATCCTAGTTTTTCTAATAAACTTATTTTAAGCATATTTGTTTCATGTGTATGAGTGTTGAAGAGGCCAGAAGCAGTTGTCGGATTCCTTGGGACTGGAGTTAGAGATGGCTGTGAGCCACTATCTGTGGGCAGGGAATGGAATCTGGACTGTCTAGCATAGCAGCCAGGGCTCTTAACTGTTGAGCCATCTCTTCACATCTCTCCAGACTTGTAAGTTTTTAAACTGTTCTTTCCATCCAGAAGAGAGAATAAAGATGAATGGATGCAATGATGGATATGTTAATTAACTGGGGTGAAACTTTAATATATAGTAGACTTTATATTGTACCCCATAATGTATTTAATTATCAATAAAAATAAATTGAAAAACCATTACAAAAATGCCCTCCTTAAGTCTGGAGAGTTTTTAAATGAACATCTAAGATTCTTGGTATTTAAAACTATTAGAAGAAATATATAGTTTCATATTTAATCTACTGCATGAATTCCAAAGTGCCTAGAGTTATCTGTGCTTAACTTCTTCCAAGTGGAGACTTTAAGTAGGATACTATTGCAAAGTCTTCAAAACTTTCTAATTGAGTACAGTGTTTCACTAAAAGTAAGTCCACATATCAGTATAATTATGTTAAATGTAGTGGGTAAGTGCTGGCTATAACAATTGGCTAGTAAGTGGTTTTAAATGAATTTTGTTAACATTAAATGCATTAGGTAGTTTAACAAGTTTTTTTTTTTACCAAACATAAACATAATTAGCTTACCAGTTTTGTAAATTTTGACTATATACAGCAGATTCTTTATTAAAAAGACTCTTAAACCAGAAGTGTGGAAAATTTCTGTCTTAACAAATTAAATGTATATTTCATTTTTTTATTTCTTTTTTAAATCCATTGACCACATTTAACTACTGATTAATACTGGAGAAATTTAAATAAAATTCATTATTTATTTAATACCTTTGAATTTATAATATACTTGAAGTGGTTTCTTCATCCTTGGCCAGTTACCCCTTGAGACTTTAACTTCCTGTTTTGTAGAGTTAATTTAAATTATCTTTCAACAAGAATGACTGGTACATGTCATCTTCTGATCCCTTACATTGGGAGTTATTGGGCCATGGTGCTGGCCAGGGTCACCAGGTTCCCTGGGAAGCAGGAAGGACAGCCCACAGCCTAAGCATGATGTAGTCTGAGGGGATGGGCTTTGTGGCAATGCATTAGCAGATGTAGCTTCTTAATGATTCCACCCTTATCCAGATGAAGACAAAACATGGGAAGCATTTCCAAGATATGGTTAGGTTGGGAGGTTTTCTTGATTAGCATCACCAGATTCCTTTTAATCTGTATGGTCGTTGGTGTAAACTTTCTAGAAACAGTATTATTATTGTTTTTTGTAGAACACTGAAGACAATTTCACTAAATATAATATTGAATGATATTGACAGATGTGGTAATTCCCCTATGAGAAACTTCAAAATTGCCTTTATCTATGGATCATGGAAAATGTGACCATGGAAACCATGGTGCTAACGTTCTTACTTGAGAACCAAGCACTTCAGATGCCAATGTACTGATTCATGAGGCTGGCAATCCCTGTTTCCACTGTGGTGTCCAATTTTGGTGTTGTGGCTTTTCCTTAGTGTTGGCAGTTGGTCTAGACGGCCAAATAGGAGGACTGTTGAGAACATGAGACGCTTTACCCGACTCCCATGGCTTTTCTGTTTTAGTTTAATTGCTGTCTTTATCTATCTTTCCTTAGATAAAACGCAAATCATTTTTGAGAATTTTGTGGAGATAAGCAGGCATCTAGAGCTGTTGTCTGACCCCAGTATTGTGATGCACATACCCAGTACAACTAAGAGCTTGAAGGTGTTTGTCAGAGCACCGCTGCTCTAATGTTATGGAAGGTTTTTGTCTGGCCTGGGTCCCGATGCCCCTTTCAGCCCCAAATAAACACACAGAAGCTATATTAATTATCAAACTGGTGGCCAATGACTAGGCTTTCTTTTGACTAGCTCTGTCTTAATTATTAACCCATTTATATTAATCTAAGTATTTCCGTGTGGTCTTATCTTATCAGAGAAGGGTCTGGACTTCTTACTCCTTTGCATTCTACATGGTGGCGGGCTCTCCTGCCTACCTTTCCCAGAATTCTTCTTGTCTCCTATCTTCCTGACTCATTGGCCAAACAGTGTTTTATTCATCCACCAATAGGAGAAACGTATATACAGAAGGCCATCCCCCATCAGTCTAATGTATGTGTGTGGATGGCTCTTGGTGCTGTTACTATCTGTTTTGTATCAGGCTTCCTAGCTAATTAATCCCAATCCTAGCTCCTTGCTTATTAGATAAATGATTTTCTTAAATGCTTTCCTTTTGACAAAAGAAGAAACTTAAGCAGCTTGGAGAGGAAACCCTAAAGCTCAGTACTCTAAGTGGAAGGACTAGGACATGTGTGTTCATGGAGGGCAGTGATGTTGGTGTGAGAGCAGCTTGCTGACTGATCTTCATTCTTGACTGAATGTCAGAAAAAATATGCATAATAGGTCCTTATCCACAAAATAAATAGCAAATGTCTCTAGTGGGAACAGTGAATTAAATTCCCTTCGCTTTGCTTATGGAAAGGGAGCTCTTTCCCAACCCTGTTGTCAGAGATTTGACAACAGTACCCTTTTTTTTTGTTGTTGTTTTTGTCAGAAAAACAAAAATGATTTGTTTTTCTTGTTATTTTCTTATTAATCCTGATTTAATTTGTTTATTTACATTTTCTAGTTTGGAGGCCAGTCATGTCACACAAAAAGGAGACATGCCTTTGGTTAAATGACCAAGCACACCTTTGTCGACACATTGACATCCACAAAACTTTCTGTGATCTGTTGATAGATTTTGGATTAAGGTGCTTGAGAAGGACCTTGAGCTCTGCTACCAGGAATCAGTCTGAGGTTTATACATCAGCTTAGGCTGTTTGAGTTCAATGAGGAGGACCCCAGAACTTGATTCCTGTGAACTGAAGTTTCAACTGCACTGCATGATCATGGGTCAGTCTCCAGGGGCTGCCTTCCATGCACATTAGATCCAAATCCATTGGTGAATAGTCCTAGACTCTTACAGACTCCTCTGTACCTCTGTGGCTAGCAAGTTAACATGGTCCCCAAATGTTTGGTTATCTTCTATCTCCCGTCCTTCATAGTAGACATGGTACTTACTTAATTCAATGAGAATATCCTGAGTTACATGGCTGTTTGAAACTACTATTTTAAAATTGCATTTAGCATTGAGAACATGTTTTTGAGCCATCACATTTTTCAACACTGGTGGTTAACTTTGTCCATTTCACTTTGAGACTTTTGTATGTAAAACAATTGGAAAGAACGTTTTTGCTTTCTAGTATGTCTTTTTTCAGCAGGTGGCTATGGCCTTTGACCTACTGTAGGCGCATAATGAAGAATAAGTTGTTTTTTTTCCTCAAGTAGTTGTTAGAGACATGTCAGTTTGTTAGACAGGGAAGGGAAACTTGCATTTTTCCAGCATTTGGTTTTAAGACTGTTTTAAAGTTGTTAAATACAAATATTTTAGTAAGTATCAGTTTTAACATTTATATGCTAAAAGTCATTTGAATGGCACGGGCTTTTCTTCTCATTTTATCTGGCAGATACTTAACAATTGCCATAAAAATCAACCATTTTAACTTCCCTTCTCTGTTGTCATTGTGTAGCACGCCACCAGGCTCTTTTCACAGTGACTTAGAGTGTCTGTACTAACCAATCATTCAATTCCTATGTGAGTATTCACTGGGTTCAGTAAGTGACAACAGTTTCTTAGCTTCCCAGGGCTCACACATCCAATTAGTTTCAAATTAAGTCTTGCATGTTTTCATGCAGCCATACTCTTTGCAAACGAATTGAACATTGGCTCTGGATTCCAGCTCAGGTGAATTCTTGAGATGAGCTTGCGCATGTCTCTAGGTTAATGTTCACGGTATTTTGACTCTGATGCCGTGGAAAGTGACAACGAGGAGACTCATGTTTGTATAGTGTACATAGCAGGGCTGCCATTTTGCCACAGAACTTTGACCAGAGCAGAACATCTGTGGGTTTTGCATTTCGGGTGTACTTTCTGAGTCCAAGCTCTGATTCTGTTTATTCCCCCAGGCAGCTACTGATTTTCAGCGTCCAGAGGAAGGGTGCTGTTGCACTTTTTACTGTTTAATCTGAGGAGATGTCCCTTCTTGCAACTTGGGCATCCAAACTTCTGTCACATCAAAGACGCTTGTGATGTGATGCCTGTGTGATGCTAGAGTGTTAATCATCTTTTGGCACTGCTTTGAAGTGAGCTTTTCCTTCTTTTTTCACTCCTTAACTCGGCAGGGGCTCATGAATAAAGCCAACTTCTCTAATAGGTATAGTATATTATTGCAGCTGCCTGTGGCTCTTTCTAATACAAAATCCATTTCTGGTTAGTTTGCTGAAATCAACTCAGTGTAGCAGAGGGCACCTCTTTTTTGTTATAAGGCTCTCTCTCTCTCTCTCTCTCTCTCTCTCTCTCTCTCTCTCTGTCTCTCTGTCAGAACACTGGGAGGAAAGAAACCCTGGCACAGGTGAGTGAGAGTGAGTGAGTGAGAGTGAGTGAGAGTGAGTGAGTGAGTGAGTGAGTGAGTGAGTGAGTGGGGTAGGGAGGAATTCACGGTGACGTGTATTTTAATTTTCTGCCTATGTTGTTTTAGCGCAGCGGTTCTCAACCTGTGTGTCAAGCCCCCTGTAGTGGGTTACATATCAGGTCTCCTGCACATCAGATATTTACATTCATAGCAATAGCAAAAGTATACAGTTATGAAGTAGCAAAGAAATAGTTTTATGGTTGGGGGTCACCACCGCACAAGGAACTGTATTAAAAGGTTGCAATGTTAGGAAGGTTGAGACCACTCTTTTAGTCTGTTTACCTGTATTGCATACGTCTCATTGCCCAACATCCTTAAAATTGAAATCCCTGTCCTTTAGAACCACAGTTGTAAAGATTCATATCTTCCTGTCAAACTATGTGAATTTGCTGTTGCATGGATGAAATGACAGTAACAAAAGCAGTCACTTAATTTTAGAATGTGCGCGTGCTGTGTGTTGTACTGAGGAGCCTGCTAGATGAGGAGCAGTTGGAGAGGAGGCTAGTTGGCTCCTCTGCTGAAAGTCCCTGGAATCCTGACAGGTAGTGACATTTAAGTCATCTTGCTTAAAAAAAAATTAATCACTAAATCAGGTAAGAATTGCCATTTGCACAAACAGGATGTTATCCACTGACCTTAATGCAGAAATGAATTGCTCCTGTGTGCCTGTTTCAAAATACAACACATGAATGAAGAAAACAGAGAACATGCTAGAACTAGTATAATATCTCATGTCCATGTCAGGTGTACTATGCCAGTTGGAACCTTTAAAATGTGTTTGAACAAATAAAAATTAAGGGCTATTTTTGAAGAATCCTACATGTATTATCACAGTGTTGTGGGGCATGGTCTCCAGGGTTGTTACAACCTGATGTTGAAGGCTGGTCACTTGGAACAAATGCATTATTTAATTTTACATAAGTTGTAGATTTCCTAACTGTAAAATAAAGATAAGATATGTGAGCTATACCTATATTTTAAAAAATAAGTATCAAAATGAAATGAGTTCCAGTGCCTTGGAAACCTTATTCTTGATCTGATCTGTATGACAGTGAGTTCGTTCTTGGCCCCAGAGCCATTCTCAAGGCATAGTGTCAAGAAGGCCCTACTGTTTCCTAGGTGTTTGCTGAAGGGGAGCTTTAGCACCTGCCTGAGGTAATCTCACCCTTCTCTCCTTTTCTTTTCCTGGCATTTTGCTAATGGCCTCCCTAATACAGACACAAATTCTGTTACTTGAGAAGGGGGGAATAGAGGGAGGTGGCTTCTGGGTGCTTTCTGCAGGGTCTGTTTCAAGGTGTGGCTCCCACATGTGAGTTTCCAGGTGTATCCTTTCCTCTCCTTGCTCCTTCACTTTGTCTTCTGCTAGGGGTCTGTCTGTCTTTGCCCCTTGCTGTGGTAGCCACATTGGGCTTATGTTCCTCAAGCCTTGTAGGCTCATTTCTTTAAAACATCACTCTTTGGAATGTGTATCCCTCGAAGAGTCTGCCCTATCCCATGCTTCTTGTTCCTTCTTATCCCAGTGTAATTTCTTCTGACACCACACATCACCCTGACCAGTCAGTCATCATTGTGTGGTGCGGCTCTTACGAGCTCTTTGTGTACACGAATAAAAATGGCAATGTGAGCCTGGCGTTGGTGGCACATGCACTTGGGAGGCAGAGGCAGGTGGATCTCTGTGGGTTCAAGACCAGCCTGTTCTACAAGAGCTAGCTCCAGGACAGCCTCCTGAGCCACAGAGACACCCTGTCTCAAAAAAACACAAACAAAAACAAAACAACAACAACAACAACAAAAAATGGCAATGGATTGCTATTCCTTTAATCTCCCACTTGGAAATCCAAGCTCTGTCCAATACTGTCCCCAGTGCCTTAAATAGTGGTTGTCCTTCCTCAGCTTCACAGGTAACAAAACTGAAGTCCAAGAAAGTTAAGTGATTTTTCTAGCTGTAAGGAGGGTGATGCAGTAGACTCAATGCTGTGTTCTAAAAGTCCTCTGGATATCGTCTCCCTTTCAGGGCCGGGAGTTAGGAATCTTGCTAATATATTCAACTTTATTTTATGTGCACTGGTGTGAAGGTGTCAGATCTGGAATTGGAGTTACAGACAGTTGTGAGCTGTTATGCAGGTGCTGGGAATTGAACCCGGGTCCTCTGGAAGAGCAGCCAGTGCTCTTTAACTGCTGGGCCATCTCTCCACCCAACCTCCAGAAGCTAGGAATATTAATAGGACAGGGAGGGGGGCAGTGTGGTGAGTTTTTGGGACATCTTCTGAGGTCCTGGATAGGTAATAACTGTTTCCACAGCATTGTCAGACAAGCACTGGTCCTATACATTCCATAGTCTCTTTCCCTTAGCTTAGCTTCTCTACCCTTCACTTTGGCATTCAGTGCCCAGGACACACACGATTAATATTTTATAAGAATGTATTCATTCTCTTACTATAGCAGAAAAGCAATAGAACACTAGATTTCAAAGAATCTCCCGATGGGCTAGAATCTATGTGTTTTTCATCCAGATGAAAATTTCCACCTGCCTTGGGGTATTTTTATTAAATACCCCTGTTTTTAGAGCTCTCCTTTCCTGGCAGTGGTTATATCTTTCACTTTCTTTTGTACGTTTTTTCCTAATGCACCATCTCTGCTTTGGTGTTTGCACGCTGTACTGGTCCATGGCCCTTGTTGAGTGGAGTCCTTACTTTTGGGCTCCTCTCCCCACTATCCTATTAGAACTGACCTGGTACAGAAGAAGAGCAGCTCCCCTGTTATTAATAGTATTAAAAATGTATGAATTATACTTTAGCTTTTGGGTAGGAAAAACGGTAAAGAAAATCAGCGTAGTTCATTAAAAATGGGCTAATCCACCACACAAGTCACACGCAGCATGTTACAGGGGTGTTGTGGTTGGGACGTTCTACTCTAAGTGGGACATTTGATGTATATTGCTTCATTTGACCTTCGAAGCCATTGATATGATTTGGGAACTGCCGCAAACCTGCTTTAATCGCTTAAAAGGAAATGCAGCATTGTGCAACTGACTGGTTGATTAATTTAAATCCAGACACACAGGCCTGCCTGAACATCCTTTGCAAGATCCCTGTGCAGAAGAGATGCTATTCAGAAGCCCAGTTGTGCTGTCAGACACTTTCAGCTCTGCTGGACAGCTTTAGGCTGAGGCATCATCCTTAACCCCTCTAATGTCTGCTTTTCTTACACAAAACAGAATCTCTGCTTCAGTTCATATGCACGCTCTCCATTTCTCTTAGCGTTCTTTATTTGCATCCCAGGGAAGAGGTATTTTAAATCACACTAATTGAAGATCTAAAATAGGAATTTATCTTCAACTAGCTTCTTTAGGAAAAAAAATATTAGAGCTTAATCCCTCACTTCTTCTGGGAATCATAATCAAAATTAGAATCGTGAAATGCTGAAATAAGTTTTAAGCATTAAAGTCAGTCATCATGTATAATTCCTTGACTATTAGATTCAAAACACTGGGGGCTTTGCTATCTCTGTTTAGTTCCCGATAGGTGTTTTCGATGCTGGACTCTTAAGTGAGTTAAAAGGTAGAGTAAGCACATAAATCTTGACCTTTAAATGAAAGAAAAAAGTCTTCAAGGATAAAACTGAATAGTTCCATTTCTTAAGGACTGAGAAGGGTCCTTCGAAGCATCTGACGCCACCTTCTGGCCTCTACAGGCACTGCATGCCCATGTTGCAGAGCCACACATGAGAGAAAACATCTATACGCAAAAACTATTATGAAAAATTAAAACAGAAAAGCAATTAAACCAAAACCAAACCAACCCCCCCACACACACACACAAGAAAAGTTTCCATTCATGGGGCAGTCTGCTTGGCCTGCTTTCAGAAAAGGCGGGAATTTAATAGAAGAGAGAGGTCCAGATGTTGTTGTTGCTGTTGTTGTTGTTGCTGTTGTTGTTGTTGTTGTTGTTGTTGTTGTTGTTGTTGTTCTTCTTCTTCTTCTTCTTCTTCTTCTTCTTCTTCTTCTTCTTCTTCTTCTTCTTCTTCTTCTTCTTCTTCTTCTCTCTTCTTCCTCTTCCTCCTCTATTTTGGTTCTTCAAGACACTTTCTTTGTGGAGGTCTCACCTGCCTCTGCCTTCTGAGTGCTGGGTTAAAGTCATGTACCACCACTTCCCAGCTCTTATTATCACTTTGGAAAGTAACATTCATATTTGTACCTTAGAATGTCACTTGGGGTTGCTTTAAAAAGAAGGTTAAGTAAATGAGTTTAATCTTAAGTGCTTTGTAGAACTGAACATAGGATATATAAAGTTTGTGTTCATTTATTATTAATTGAGTGAATGCTGAGTGCAAACCTGCTGTGTTGAGAATAAGAATATAGATTCTTCTTTTTTAGAAGGTTAGAGGAAGTAGGGAAATTGCAGTAACCATGGTCCGTATTTTTTCCTTTTACTTGGGGTGGGGGGCTCACATGTTAAGTGTAGACCCTACCATTAGGCTACAATCCTAGAGCCACAAAAGAATGTTGTAAGTACGGTTAGAGAGATAAAGAACACTGGAGAGTGTGGAGCCAGATTTCTGATGGGAGAGATGTAGGGGAAGCTGTAGCCACGCCTTCTTAGGGGCTGGCTACAGGTGTGCCTGACCAGGCTTGTGAGGGCGTGGTCAGAGTGACGTAGTGTGACTGCGTTTGTGGTTTCAGTCTCTCTTTGGTTCTTGCTGTACAGGCTGCTGACCCACCGGCTGGCTAGGTCGCTCTCTAAGTAAGGCTTTTCCCTATTAAATACCCTTATATTTCTACCTGACTCCGTATTGGTAATTTCCCACTATAGAGAGATGAAAGTGGTCTTGATGGATTGGTAGGGTTCATTGACAGTGAGAGATGAGAGAATTGTGAGGACAGGGCTGGGGTAGAAAGGTAGACATGGGATTTCTTTCTTTCAAGAAAGAAAAGGCACACTTTTCTGGAGGAGAGAACACGCAGGCTTTCGTCAGTGCCTGGATTGTCTGGGGGCTGTGGTAGGAAGTGCTGGGACATGAGACTGGCAAGGGTAGGCTGTGTAGATGCAGGGTCCTGCGGGGAGCCCTTCACAGTCTGGTATATGGTAGTAAACTGGTCAAGGTAGCTAAAGGCATGTCAAGGACAACGTAATGATCAAAGAAACACCAAGTGGAAGACACACTGATGGCGGAGAGGTCAGTAATAAGGCTGGAGAGTTATGAGATGCTAGGTGGAGAGGCCTCAGGAGACAGGTCACTAAATTTGGCCACTACCTGGCTTTAAATGTGATGGAGATTCACAGTCCTTATTCCACCAGTTCTTGTACTTTTTCATTAACTCAGTTTGAACTTGTTTTAATTAAAATACTGAATCCCAGATGTGGAGTTCGGTAAACATTCTACCAAGAGCACAACAGCCAAGAGCACTGCTCCTTTGGCCTAGGAGGCAGTGCAGGGTAAGTAGAGCAAGGCTAGATCAAGGGTGTTCGGTCCTGTCCTCAGAGATGTGTATGGGGGAGGGAGTTCAATGGCCACCGGAACAGGCTGTTCTGGCCTTATCCCTCTGGATTCTGAGCTCCCGGTGCTTTTACTCACCAGCTCAGCTCAAGTTCACATCAGATTAAGATACTTGCCAGGCTGAGGGCTTTTGGGCCCCCTAACTTTATTTTAAAGGTTAATCCTGGAGGTTAGAGAGTTAGATATAATTTGTCAGACACAGACAGTCCCTGGGGTGATTCCTTTGACAGATACACTCTTTTATTGTAAAAGACTAATTTTGCACTTTTAAGTTTTGATTTCTTTCTGCTTGTGTAACCATGAAGTTTAGGGTACTCAGAGAATACATGCTTGCTTCCCACTCCCACCCCACCCCCACCCCCACCCCATCCCACCCCGCCCCCTGAAGTCAGGACTGATACCTGGAGGTATTCAGTTGTCCAGCTGGAACCTGTCAGAGCACAGGAGAGGCTAGTCTGTTACTGGGTAGATTTTGATTTGCTCCCAGCTGTGCTTCTAGCCTCTGGACCTTGTGGTTCTGTGGGTGGTCTGATGTGGGTGTGTGCTTCACCCGGCCTCGCTGTTGCTGTGTTGCTGACCCGGGGAATCAACCCAAGGGCAGAAAGGAGGTAGTGGTGCTTTTGTACGAAGAAGTTATCAGCTGACGAATTTATGATCTGCGGGAAGTCAGCGACTTTGCACTGTTCGTAAAGAAAACTAGTAGAGGAGAAAAGGACACCAGAATATTGACCAGAACATATTACGTTTAGCTGTTTTTAAAAATCAGCTAATAGGAGAATAAAAGCTATCTCAGGATTAATTGTGGATAGGAGTTGGAAATATTAGGTCCTTTCCTTAAAGGAAACATCTTTGGCAGACCACATAATCTGACCACCTAAGGGCCATTGACAGGATTTATTTTTCTTGGCAGTCTTCCATGTTTTCTTCAGCTCTTTATAGTGTTAGAGATCTCCTGGTTTTGTCTTATTTGTGGTTATGTTCTTACTGTAGCTGTTCTTTAAAAAAAAAAAAAAAAGTGATCTGACAAAGGAGTTTTATTGATGGATTGTTTTTCCATTTTGACCCATGTGTCTGGAAAAGTCAATGCACCTGCTCCCTTTGATATGTTTGTTACCTGAATAACCTTAATTCACTTTTAAAGTATTGCTCCATTTAGCTAGGCAGGATATCTCTCTGTAAGACTCGTTTGAAGCATCCTTGAACTACTGTGGTTAGTGTCAAACCAGGGCCAACAAAGCTGTGATGAGCCCTCTGTATGGCCAGTGCAGGGTGACCAAGGCAGAGCACACTTAGTTGGAATTCTGTTTGGTGAATTACGGTAATAACCCGTGGTTAAATCTCCTTTAAAGCAGAGATTCATTTTATGAAAAAATTTGAAGGACTCTCCCTCACATAGAGTCTGTAGTTTAAATTGCCAAAAGTATCACACTTAGCATTTTTCAGTGCATATTCATATAAACAAAGATAAATCATTTGAGAGACAGTTTCATGAAAGGCAGAATGGCCTCAAATTTGCTTTGTGGTAGAGGATGACCTTGAGCTCCTTAGCTTCTTGCCATTACCTGATTTCTGGCATCACAGACATGAGCTGGCAGACACAGTTTATGAGCACTTGGGATGAACTCAAAGGCCTTCATGCATGCTCAGCAACCATTCCACCTAGTGAGCTGTATCCGAATGTGTCCTCAACCCAATAAATGTTTTTCATTTTAATCACAACACAGAGTAATATTTTTGTTTTTGCAGTGCGCGTGTGTGTGCCCGCATGCGTGTGTGTGTGTGTGTGTGTGTGTGTGTGTGTGTGTGTGTGTGTGTGTCTATGTGTGTCTGTGTGTGTCTGTGTGTCTGTGTGTCTGTGTCTGTGTCATAGCATGTGTGTGGGAGCAAGAGGACAGTTTTCAGGAGTTGGTTCTCTCCTCCTCCATGGGTCCGGGGAATCAAGCTCTGGTTGTCACACTTAGTAGCAAGCAGCTACTTGATGACCCGTCTCACTAGCTCTTAGTCCTATTTCTGCTTGCACCTTAGTGAGTTTGGTCTACTCAAGCAGGCTCTCTGAAAGAATGGGAGCTTTATTGGAGCGCTGTCTTCCATTTCCCGACGTAAGGAAATGCTGTGTTTTTGTGAGACTAGATGTTACTATTCTGCTCTCGGAGTCTTTCCCAACCTTGACAGGAATGAGAACTCCCAGCTTGTCAATTAGATTAGAAATTCTCTCTCTTTTTTTTTTTTTTCAGATTGGAAATTGGTACTGTTGTATCCCATTTACTGGGTTTGATGCCACATTATTGTTAGGCATTTGTAAGCTATTTACTTACAAGAGAAACATTAAAAGGCAGGCTCAGCTTCATCTAAATTGAAAAAGATAATAATAGTTTCTCTGAAAAAGCTGAGATCTAAGTATACAGTACAGAATGACAACCTTCAGTTTTTATTGTGCTGTGACTATCTTCAGGACGACCTGCCAATGTACTTGCTTAGCCTTACAATTGTAGTAGTTCCGATAAAAATTAGGCCCTAGTATTGTTGAAAAACATGTCAATCAAATATTCCTGGGAAAGAAAACAATAGTTTTCATAGCACAGATGATAAATTATATCCTTATTAAAGTGTTGCAACTGATCGGATAAGCCCAGGATATCATTAGAGACTCCGGTTGATGCTGAAACCTGGTATTTTAAGCAATTACTCCAAACCTTGTATTTTCAAAGGGGGTTGCGTTCTCTTCAACACGGGTGACAGATGCTCGAAAGATTGATGAGTTCAAAGGCAAACTTTGCATTTTGTGTGGTTTTCCAGGGGAGGGCGTTATTCCAGGGAGAAATTATTCTGCCTTTGACAGACCAAGAGACCAAGAGAACTGTGGCAGCAAGTTGTGGTTTTCCCAACTGGTTTTATCTGGGTGTCACAATTAGGCATTTCCCTGGAGGTGTTTTCAGGGTAAGTACCTGTTGGTGAGGATTTACTGGGGCTCAGACATAAATGGACCCACAGCTGCCACCTCCCAGAGAAGTAAATAGAGAGAATTCATTGTCATTGTTATTAGCATGCTGACTTCCTAAGGCACCGAGGTGGGCATTCTTTTCAAAGGGAGTCAAGCATTCACTCTCAAAGAAATGGATATTTGTTATGCAATGACATTAATGCTTGTTAAGTGAGGGAATTATATACGAATTACCTCGGAGCATTATGTATTGACCTGTGCCTTCCTCAGAGCTCTGCATGTGAAAGGGATATTGCCAATGGAACCATGTAATGACATTTGCCATTAAGAAGTCACGCTGAAATTAATAATTTCAGAATCCACTGAGTTCTTTTGCTCCACATAACAGTTGTCCAGTTGCTGCCTCTGTGACAGCCTTCCATTTCCTACTTAGCAAATCCAAGCCTGGTAGCTTGAGCTCCAGGAAGTTGTTAAAGCAATTAAAGGCATCTGTCTCCCTGCACACTGCCCGTTACCATAGTATCCTCTGCCTCCAAGTGTCTCCTGATGATGTCAGCATGCATCCAGGGGTTGCTCAGAGCATCTATGCTGGGATGATTCATCCCACAATAAAGGCCCCTCCTGTTGCTCCCCTTCTATTGTGATTTTCCATGTCCCTAGCAATGGAGGGTAAGTGCTTTGTTTTGTATAGTATTACAAGAATTACCAAACACCTTTATTATTTTGCTTCAGGTTTCTTGTGTTCTAAAACATACTACAAACTGAAATGATAACATATAGGGAGATTTCAGACCATCACTGATAACAGATTTATAGTCAGTGTTTAAAGTATTGTGTGTGCATGCATGTATGTATGTATGCACGCATGGGGAGGGCTTGTAAAAGTCACTTGGGATACACAATATAGTACCTGCTGCTCCCTCTGATAAGCAAGAACAGCAATACACTAGAGCCCTCATTCTCAAACTGTTTGACTACACAAAAATCTTAATATTTTTATGGGTGTCGAAGGGCAGCTAAGGCTCTTAGAAAGTCTGTATATGACATATTCCTATGGATATTTTATCCCACGGATGTGCTGCCAACATAATATGGGAAGTCATTGCTGGGAGACCACAGATTTATTTGTACTGTGTAGTTCAAAGTATGCTGACAGCCGTTTCTTACTCAGGTCCTACTTCCCTGCGTTTCTAGGATGGTCCTGGAATGGACTTGGTACTTGACGAGATACTTATGTTAGACCCCCGGAAAACTCAGGTATCCGGGGTCCCAGGCCACGTTCACGGTCACCCCAATCACCAGGCGGATTCGAGAGCTTGATGCAAACTGCACGAGGCTTTATTGTAATTTAACGAGCTAACCCCATGTTTGTTCGGGTGTTTCACCCACCAGCCATGGCGGATGGCCAGAAAAGACGGCTCCTAGGGCCTCCCAAGAGATCTTATAGGGCAGCATAAGGGGAGTGTCTAGGGGTACGCACAGGCTCACGATTGGTGTGCCTCCAGGCTTGGAGGGCTTGCCCTGTGTTGATCGTCAACTGGTTGTTATGGCCCAAAGGCCCTCCCAGGGTGGTTGCTATGCTCTCTACGTCATTGCTGTGCGCTTGTCCGTAAAGCACACCCAGAGTCATAAAGCATAGCGCCATCAGCTAACTTCTGATTGGTTCCTTGTCACGAGGCAGGCATCTGACTTTCTAGTGACTAACTTCTGATGGGTTCTTTATCACGAGACAGGCATCTGACCTCTAAGTGACCAAGGCAGGTTTATGGCAAGCACGTGTTCGGCTGTTATGGCTGCCGAAAGGGGAGCAGGTCCCTTCACTTAAATCTATATCCTTTCTTGAGGATAGGCATTTTACCCATGTTTCTGAAAGGAATACCATGCATTCATTCACTTGCAGCATCGGGTGGAGGGAGAGCTTTGAGGGAAGATTTTCTTCTGGAAGTTAGTGTTCCATGTCAGCTTTTCTCCTCCAGGCTGCCTCATCAAAACAAACAATGATGCTGAAACATGCAACCATTGCTCAGTCGCCACACCGAGCATTCTTCCCATAGCTCTTTTCCTGGACTCCCAAATAAGCAATTTCAGCACATCCTACAAACACTGCAATAGTGGGTTTTAAGGAGGGCAATAGGGAAAAGAGTTTTCTGAATGTTGTTAGTAAATAGCTTTGCAAGGGGACAAGGGACCAAGGGTGGCCTGGATGGAGACAGTGCCATCTCCTCAGGTGAGTGAACCTTTATTCTGTACGGCAGGCAGGCAGGCAGATGGCTTTGATGGGGAGGATGGAAATGGTTTAGACTGTTCATTTCTAGAGTCTTGTGTTTTTAGAATCCTGTGGGATAGGCTCTACTGTCAAAGTTTGATTTGTGTCTGAGAAACTGTGTTTATGGAACATTAGTACTACATGTAACTTAATATGGAGATTCAGTAAGAAATGACAGTTGTAAGAGTATAAAACCACACTAAAATTTACACCTAGCTCATAGGAACTGGAGGATATGGCATAAGTATCACAAATGTTTATACTTTGAATTTTTCCAGTGTTGAAACTATATTAAAAATCTAACTTAAATTATTACCCGTTTGATATTGACCTTGCGTTTGTTAAGTTGCTCATTAGTTGCTATTAGAAACCACTTCTAAAAAGTAATAGCACTTAATTTAAATTAGGGTCGGGAAAATGTTGAAGGATTAAGTCAATCCAAACTTATACCATACTTTTAAAGACTCATTAAAACATATTCGTAGTGCTTATGTTGGACATAAAACTAATATGCTTCATGTTAAATCATATCTTATATTTGTGCTCATGTCTCAAGCAATATAATTTAATTAATTGGTTGAATGAATTAGAATGGTTTAAAGTAATATTCAGTTTCAACTTTGTAAATATCAATGAAAACAGTCTTCTGCCAGGTTGACTGTGCAAGTAGTACTCTGGGGAGAATCTGCTTCAAGAGTCTAGCCTTCTTCCTGTCTGAGTCAGAAGTAGTCCCACGCTGTTCAGGCAGTGACCTTAAAAATTACTTTAGGAAAGTTTCTCTTTTATTTCCATGTGTTTTAAGTTTAATGGTCAAATTTGTTGCTGCTGGATTATGGAAATGCCAAGGCTGCAGACTTGGCAGCGTGGGATAAATGAAATATAACAGAAAGACAATTATATTGGCTCTCACTAGACCGATAACTGAAAGGGAATACAGAAGAATTCAAGGAAGTTGTGTGGAGAAAAGAGATATTCAGGTAAGCATTCGGAGGAAACCGGAAACTTGAGTTGTGAGGCATCCTTGAAGCACGTTCTGTGATATTATGGGCCCAAATTGAAGCCTAGGTTCTAGGTTTCAGATGCCACTCTCAATGCCCATGGCCCCACGATTCCCCATTTAGATTGGGCCCTTTCCCCTAGTCTTTTAACCCAAAAGAAGTGATCTGTGTAGCATAATGAAGGTGGTTTATTAGCTTCTGCTTGTTGGCTCTACCCAATTACTGTGGGAGTTATGGATTACAGGGCACAGAAGGCACACCTTATAGTTTCTGTTGGTCACAAGTCAACAGGACTGAGGACATTTTCTTCCCCAGGAGGCTCTGAGGAAGAATTCAGTTCTACGCCCTTCCCTTACAACTTCCAAGGGCCACAGGCTTTGCAGGGCTCATAGTGTCCTTCTTCCATTTTCACAACAAGCAAGAGGAGACAAGCCTTCGCCTTGCTATCTCTGGTTGTCTGTAGCCAGAAAAAACTCTCTGCTTTTGTTCCTCAGTTTGGGTCCACTCGTATAACCTAGGACAGCCTAAGCATTTTGGCGTCTTTAACCTTAACCACTTACATAGTCATTCCTGTGATGTTGTGTGGCATGTTCATAGACTCTTCAGATTAAGGCATGGGCATCTTTGGGGGGCAATATTCTGCCTACTACAGAAGGATAATCTTAAATTCACAAATATGATATTTTTTACATAAAGCTGTGCCAGTTGTGAACATGCAATTCTGACTGAATTCAATGAACGCACTCCCCTCAAGGATATTAAAATGCCTCAAGCTGGGCATTGGTGGAGCACGCCTTTAATCCCAGCACTCGGGAGGCAAAGGCAGGTGGATCTCTGTGAGTTAGAGGCCAGCCTGGTCTCCAGAGCGAGTGCCAGGATAGGCTCCAAAGCTACATAAAGAAACCCTGTCTCGAAAAACCTAAAAAATAAAAAATAAAATGCCTCAAGTTAAGTAGTCAGGAGAAACTGAATGAGAAAGAAATGTTTCTGTAATTCCAGTATTCAAAACTCTGAGTTTTACAGAGGTGAGGCTTATAAAGTGACATTCTTCTCACTTGAATATTTTTATTGAGAGGCCAACAGCAGAATAGGTTAATTAAACAAGGCTGATTAAGGACTACAAAAATTCTATTAGTTAAGTCCTATGTGAATGACTGAGGTTTTTTTTTTTTTTTTTTTTTTTTTTTCTTAAGGGTAATGGCTGGGCCACTGGAGACCCAAATGTGAGACCTAATAACCCTAAATTTTGTATAACACTGCCATTCATTGATCTGGCATGAAGCCATAAGAGTCACAAATGGCAGCTGCTGGCAATGGCAAGTTTACCCTATAGTTTCCTAGGGAAAGCACACTATTATCACGATCAATACTCCCAGGCCCAGCTGCAAAATTTAATTTGTTTATATCCAAAACTTCTTATAAATGGGGCCTGAGTCTTCGTGTATGGGTTCATATATATTAAGCATAAAGTAATTCACATCTCAGAGTTTTTTTAACCTTTGCTACAAAACTAACGGTAAAAGATGAAAGAAACTACTGTTGTGTGTTTGTTTTAGGCAGAAGTCCTCAATTTCACATTTGCTGTGGTTCTCTCGAGAAAAGTAGATGGAAGGAAAGCTGGTTTCTGCTTATATTCTTAAAATAAAACTGGAATCATTTACTCGAGGAAAACTAAACATTACCCTAGCAACTGCGCTTAAAACACAAGGGCTTTGGCAAATACTTATATTATGGGAAGTAGTTATTTTGACTCCATTTCTTTTTTGTTTCCATGGTAATACATGGCCTTAGGATCCTATATAAAATGAAAATCTGATCTTATGATGTTGAGTTTTTATTTATCAATCAAAATAACATTTGAAAAAACCCAGCATATTGTATAATTCAGTAAACCAAACAATTATCAGGAACTATTAATCTATAAAAAATAGTTGTTGAAATGAAAGCGTGTATCTAATTGCTTATGTTTTCTTGTTTATATATCTGTTCAATCACTTTACTATTTACTCTTCATGAACCATGTAAACCACAAATAAAACCTCAACACCTTTAGATGTGAGATTTTCTTTTTAAAGTAAGAATAGTCAGTTAAGTACCGATCACTTATTTTTTCCTAATTCTAGTAAATTAAGGTGAGGAGAGATTAAATCCATTTCACTTGGGGAAAACAAAGCAAAACAAAACAAAAGCCCAAAGAAACCTTCAGAGAACAGCTGCTTTCTCTGTGATAGAAGAAGACGGTTTCCTCTCAAATCAGCCTGAACCAGCTCTGTTGCTTTCCTAATCCTTTTTACTTTGTTTAAAAAATTATCTTAAAAGTTTATCTTTGTGGAAAAAATCAGAGGTAAATGAGCTAATGAAAAAGAGAGTTTTAAGGGTCTGGAATCTTCTTGGCCGGTGGGTGGTAGATAACATGGAAGGAGACTTCAAAACAAAAACTTCAAAGACTGCTATGATAACTCACTATTTCGAAAACTAGTTCAGGGTTTTATTTCTAAGGGGAGTCCCCCGACCCACCAGTCAAAGCAAAGTCAAGCAGCAAAGAAGTGCCAGAGCCAGGGGCTCCTCGGGAGTCTTGATTATTCCAAAGTCTGCACAGAGCAAAGAGCTGTCAGAACACTACCCATTTCTCTCACTCAAGCTGCATTCAGCAACTTTCCTTAATTATTGATACTTTAATATTGTGCTCATCTCTGACATGGAGTGAGTAAGGCAGAAAGAAAAGTTAGTGAGATCATTCCTGGAGAACATTGTTTTCTTTTCTGTAGTGACCTAATTTCTGCCAAGGTATGTCCTGGGAGTGAAGTCCTACAACGGCTACATTTTCATGAAAGTAACAGTTCCAAAGCAGTCTTTAGAGAGGAGGATTGATGGAACTATAGAGCCTTACTTCTCTCAGCTGGATCTGCTACAAGCCTCAAGATCACACAGTAATTATACAGCCATCGTATCATGAGATAACTCAGATGAATTAAGGATTCTTCTGATGGATGAAACCAGTACAAAATCTGTACTTGGCGGTATAATCTTGTGAATGAATTGGCTGTGTCTTGCTGTATATTCTTCCTGTACCTTATTCCTTTCTGTAACAAACTTGGGATTCACTTTCCATAGTTTTGCACCATCTGATCATTTACTGGGAACAAATTTCTCCCCTGCATTTGGAGTTTTACTGATTACACTCCCTAGCTATGTATGAATACCTGTTCTCCATTAACAGGTCCCAGTTTACTGATTACATCCCTTAGCTATGTGTGAGACCTGTTTCCCACTATCAGGTCCTTGTTTGCCTCTCCATTGCAATTGCAGAGATCTGCCTTCCTGCAATAACCTTTATTGGCAGGCATTTGGTCAGTGTTTGGGGCCCAGGCAAGAGCATCCCATCTAAGACATTCCCAGATATCCAAGGACATAGAATTACTACGTGTCCAAAGTTGTTGATTCATAGCTGCCTAGATGGATAGGAAAAAGCATGCCCTGGTTTTACCTCACTGACAGATAGAGAAGCAATAACTTAAACTAATTCTGCACTAAAAGATTCTCAAACTTCTTGCTTTATTAACCCAAGATTTTAGCTCAGAGATTTACTGCACCCTCCTATTTCCCCTGAGAAGACAAAGACAAAGGTAATCAGCCCATTTGCTCATACTCAGGGAAAAGTAAACTTTCCTGAAGGCCTGTGCTGCCACTGAGGCCAGAGCACTGGAAGATGCCAGGTTTTATTTCTTGTGCAAATTAAACTTAGACCCTCACTTTGACCTATGGCCCTAAGCAATTGATGCTAAAAGTTTCTCCTAGCGGGTTTAGTTTATTGTTCTGTGTGTAAACCTTCTCTGCCTTGCTGACCCTGAGAAACTCAAGCCTCACATTGTATTGTAAAAAGAATTACTGTTGCAAATGTATATATACCTGTATCCCCAAGAACCGGGGAGAGACAGAAACAGAAAAAAAGAGAATAAAGAGAGAGGAGAGAGAGAGAGAGAGAGAGAGAGAGAGAGAGAGAGAGAGAGAGAGAGAGAGAGAGGAGGAAGAAGAAGAAGAAAAGAAGAAGAAGAAGAAGAAGAAGAAGAAGAAGAAGAAGAAGAAGAAGAAGAAGAAGAAGAAGAAGAAGAAGAAGAAGAAGAGGTGCAGAAGAGCAATTGTGTGTCAATCAATTCCTTTTTCCCTCAGATTTTATTTCCTTTGCTTATTTGTGGCTCTTTTTTTTTTTTTTTTTTTGAACTCTGAGTGCAAACTCTAAAAGCTGGACTTCTAGAGTTTTCAATATGGATCTTATGTCCTGGAGCAGATGGAGAGGAGAAGAACCATGCAGCAGTACTTCAAAGGAAGGGCATGAAAGCACAGGGACAAATGCTCACACTGTTCTTCTGTTGGCGTTTGCTAGACTAGTGCTCTGTGGACAATTCAAATGGAAAAACTTATGGGGAATTGGGTTCCCATGCCTGTTGTTGACTTCTGTCATAAATGACTTACACAAAAAGTGAGGAAACAGCAATGGGGATTGAAGTTTGATTTCTGGATGTAATCACGGCCATGCCGGTGACTTACATGGATGTTAGGTGCTTTTGCCAAAGGAATAAGAAGGGAAACTGGAGACTATCTGGTCATCTGGTCAACATTTAGTACTTGTAATAAAAGACTGAGCTCACCATCTTGAAACGATAAATTCAAATAGTCTCATAGCATTTATATGTCAGAATTTAAGCAAAAAACGTGTCCAAGAAACTCAATAGAGAAAAATGTCAGAGTAATACCACTCACTAATTACAATATGAGAGCGAGCAGAAGATGACTCAGGGAGCAATACTTGCCTTATTGGGAAAAGCCATCTTGGTCCTCTTCTACTAAATGCAATCACAGTAATTAGTATAGAAGCTTACCTCACACAGGTGAGAGCAGTAAACACCATGTATAATTAAGCAAAGGACAAGGTGATCCTGGACTTCCAGAAGTTTTGGCTAAGAGCATGCGTGTGTAGACTGAATAACTTTCCGTCCACTTAATAATTAGCGTTTTGTTTTCATACTGACTTTTGTAAAGAGCAACTTCAGCAGAATGCAATACATTCACTTTGGTTCAATCCAGCTAAAGAATACCCTTTTCTTAAAATTCTCAGTTACTTGATGGCCAGCCTGGTGTCACCCTCTTAGCCTTTTTATTCGTCAGCTCTCAATTCTGCTTGCCTGACCATAAAACTCTGGTCATTTTCTCTTGAGATCTTTGCTTCACAGAGTATTTTTCGTTTCTTTTTTTCCACAGACAACTCTAGGTGTGGCATATACACCTGTCACAAACAGTTCCATTACCATGACCTCTCTAGTCTGTTTCTTCCTCTGGTTTCCATCTTCTTTTAAGCTTCTTGTGAATTTTATTTCAAGCAAATAGCTCCCACTCATTAAGCAGCAACTGCGGATACAGCTTTATCTACATCCGGAGGCCACTGCCCCTCATTTCCCTACCACAGATTCCTGTTTGTACGGTTAGCCCTGCTTCCTTCTGATGGGAACATTGAACACAGTAAAGAAAAGCCTAGGTTAATGGAAGAAGAGAGCTGGTAGCCAGGGGGCAGGCAGCTAATGCAGCCTGAGGGGTTTTGTCACTGGAGAGTCAAAGGAAGCAGCAGAGCAATGTCTTTGAGGCATTTCATGGGTTGTTGTATGGACACCCAAACCTATGTTAATTTAGCTTATCCTCCCAACCAGCTACAGTCCAAAGTTAAAATCTGTACATTATATGACATCACTACAGCTATTCCAATAATCCATCCATCCTCTGGCCATTATTTCTCATTTTGGATGCTAGCATTAAAAAGGAATTCTCTAAATTCTGTATAGAAGAAACTCAAGTTTTCTCAATGAAGTATAAGAGGAACATACTTAACCCTGGAGTCAACATACAGCAATTTGGATAGTTATAGGCAATTATCTTTGAATATGCTAGCTCTGTGAGGATTTTCCAGCAGGCTTAAACTGTTGTTGAAAGACTGGTTGTACAGAAACAATAATTTGAAATTTCCTAGGCTTAGCAAAATGTTGAAAGTTGAAATAATATCTGATTCTTCTAATCAGTGTATGCTCTAATCAACTCTTTTCCTGATTGGTTTATAGCTCATATGTTTTACTTTCAAACCATTCCTCACCGGGCGTCTATTTTAAAGTTTTGATATTTGGAAAAAAATTATACTAATGCTAAGAAAATGGATAGTTTAGTGGTTTTTAAACTTGGTGTTTAAGAAAAAGAAAGACCATTGTTGATGAAGTAATTCAGTGAGTCATCAGAAATGCTCCTGATAATAATTATTGGATTGCAGTTATTTTTCAAAGTGTTTACCCTGGGTTGAAGTTTTATCCTACTGATGATCTGAATCATGACTCAGGTCTCCTGTTAATCCAGTAAGTTAGGTCACTAGCCCAGTCTGCTAGGCTGTGCAGAAATCACTGTTACTTGTAGTCACAAGTGTTTAATTCTTTGCCATGGAAGCTCTATCGGGAGGGAGTTAAGATGTAACTGCTGGTTGAGATAAGATGGGAATACAAGGAATATGAAGTTCCACTGATGTGAACACTCTTATTTCTTTATTCCCTTCATAGACAACTGCCCAAGTGTACCATGCCTGTTGCCGGCTTCCTGTCTCCAGTTCTTTTCCCTCTTTCCACTATTCTTGACTATTTACCTATTTTATTTTTGTATGTGTGCATGTGCATGCCTGAGTGTATCCATGTGCTCTATATGGGTGCAGGAGCCAACTCCAGATCTCTCTGGAACTGGAGTTATAGATAGTTGTGAGCCACCCTATGGGTGCTGGGAGCCAATCCCTGGTTCTCACAAGAGCCATAAGTGCTCTTAACTTCTGAGCCATTTCTTCAGCCCCAGAGAGGCTGTTTTGTTTTTATTATTATTATCTTAGTGTGTGTGTGGCGGGGAGTGTTTTGCCTGCATGTGCATCTGTGCACCATTTGCCTGGGTGTCTGGTGCCTTCCAAGGCCAGGTATCTGCTGGAACTGAAGTTATAGATGGTTGGTTGTATGCTGGGAATTGAACTCAGTGCTTTGGAAGAGCAGGCTGTGATCTTAACCACTGAGCCGTTTTTCCACCCCCATCCCCACGCCGATAGCCCCTTTCTTATACCAACTTTTCAGAACCACCTCTCTACAGAACTGATACTGGCCAGTGCTCATTCTTCTTCTGACTGGACTTTTCAGTCACGTTTGTAACAAGTCACCCGTCTCCACTGCCCGAAGCATCCCATTTTTCCAGTTGCCTTTGCCCTAACTGTGTGCTCTCTGGTTGCCTCACTGAGTCTGTATCATCTTTCTTCCTGACTCTAAGGCTGGAGTTTGGTACTCTGCTGAAGTCCATTTTCTTTCTTCCTCATTTTTAGAATGAATTTTAATTTTATTATTTGTTTATTATGTATGAGTTCTTTGCATACATACCTGAGTGCCATCAACTCCTATTATAGATGGTTGCTAGGAATTGAACTCAGGACCTCTGGAAGAGCAGCCAGTGCTCTTAACCATGGAGCCATCTCTCCAGGCCCCTTAAGTTCCTTTTCTTAATGATCTGGTCTGGTCTTGTGGCTTTAAATTCCATTTGCATACTGGCAGATGCCAAATTTGTTTTTCTGATCTAAACCTCATTGATGAACTATAGATAACACATTCCTGTATGAGGTAAAGTGTCATTATTCCTACTATTCCTGCCCGTGCCAAAGCTGAGATATTTTTTGTCTCAGCCATCCAAAAGAACATCTTTATGAGCACTTTACTGTGTGGTTTTCCAAGCTCCAGAGGACATGCCTGGCTTACTTCTCCCCCGACCCCACAAGAACATGTTTTATGTACTGGTTCTCACCCTCACCCATCATTTACTATGGACACATAACATATACTCAAATATTTTCTGAAAAGGTGTCTCATAGTAGCTACTTGCATTTACAGTTTACAGTACAGTTTATTAACTGACCCTTTATTGGTCAGCATTGGATTGCATTCCATAATTTGCATGTAATTCAAAACAAAAGAGAACACTTCATCCTTCTAGTTTTCCATCCTGGCAGCCACTACTCGCATGTTAAAAACAGGTCCTCTGACTCAGGGTGTACTCTAACAATTAAATGCAGAACAATTTGAAATATTTTAGTAATTTTTCCGTTGATGACTTACTCAAAGTAACAATTAGGTTATATTGCATTAAATAAGATACGTTTAAAAATTGATTTCACTTTTGCCATTTTGCTTTTTAAAATGTGACTTCCAGAAAACTTAAAGAATGTGCATGGTTTATGTTGTGGCTTTGTTAGACCACACTGTTTGAGTTGTTCAAGATAACTTTGGAGGCACCCACTTCCCTTCTTCTCTTAGAGTGGTATATTATTAGCAGCACCTTCAAACATATCTGGAATCCAACTGTTTTTCATCATCTCCATCACTCCCACTCAGTTCCAGACATCATTAAATCTTGTTTCAAAGTTGGCAACAATCTTGTAACTTGTCTTCAGCTTTCTCAAGTCCAGTCTTAATGTAGAGCCACAGTGACACGTGGAAATCTCAGGCTGGGTCAGGTCTCTCTTCTCAAAGCTCTCAGCTAAATTTTATTTTAGACATTGTAAATCACGTCCTCAAAAATCTTAAAAGCTCATCTCTCTATCACTTTGATTTTATTTCTACACTTCTCTGACACAGGTAAAACTGTATTTCCCAGTTAGAACAATTGTTTTAGCTCCTACCTGTATGGATCTTATCCCAGTTGCTGCATGGTCCTCTTTACTGCCTCAAATCTTCATGATTGTAAAACTTTCTGAGGAATTGAAAGTTAGTAGCTCATCATTCTTGGTTTCTTCAGATAACTGGTTAATAGTTTTTCTTTGCTTGTTTGTTTGTTTTTGTTTTGATGCAAATTATGAGCTAACGAATTACATAGTTTTCATGGTGGTTGAATTAATTTTTATTTCTGTCCAGTGTGACTCTGTATTCTGTGAAAGCAGAAAATTTTCTTCTATTTACTGCTGTGTCTCCAGCTCTAAGGACACTGCCTTGTCTATATTCAGTAACAAATACTTATCTGTTCAAAGAGTAAGTGATTGGATGCGTTTGTGTGATGCAGAGCTCTCTAGGGCACTGCATGAGTAACTATGGGTATCGGTGGATATGATCGTTTCCTGTATTGAAAGTAATTAGGAGGTCAGACTGGATGCTCAAGGTGATTCTTCGTTAGAGTGGGCCTTAAGGACTAGGTAAGGGAGCAACATTTATTTTTTAATGAGAAATGGAGAGCATTTATGTTCTTTAAATTTTGAAATTAAAATTATCTTAAAGTGATACAGGAAGCAAAAGTTATACATATTAGTGACATGACCAGTGGTGTTGTGCTCAATGTATGTTCTATATAAGTTTAAATCAGATATATATTTCTACTCAATTATCTGTGTGTGTGTGTGTGTGTGTGACAGAGAGAGAGAGAGAGAGAGAGAGAGAGAGAGAGAGAGAGAGAAATTCCAGTGTCTTTTCCTTTAGCTTTTGAAATGAAGATTATATTATTGTTATCTCTGGCTTTCCTACTTTGGCTATGATATTCCAAGACATCTTGTTCTCTCTGTGTCCAAGAACACAGTACCTTTGACTAGCCCATTGCCATCTCTTCCTGCGCACTGGTCTCCTTGACCTCTATAACTACCACTCTACATATATGAGACGAGTGAGATCATGCTATTTGTCTTTAGAGCCATTTAAATTCTTTAAGCAAAAAAAAAAAAAGAAAGAAAGAAAGAAAGAAACCAAAACACCTTGAATTTTGCTGTCCTCTGGTCAATGAATGAGAAGTTAGTGGTTCCAGTTCATGATAGTTATGTAAAAAAGAGTAATTTCATTTCAGAGGGAGCCACTGGTAACTGGTTACAGGTGGGGAAAGGGAAAAGCTGCTCAAGGCCACTTTGCTGTAGTGTTTGACGTCAGAGTTGATGAGGAGATGGAAGAACTTAGCAGGCTAAGGAGGACAAGGGTTCAGGGGTATTGATGAGGTCAGTCTTGACGATGTCTCATTCATGCTTCCAGCATTTTAAATAATAGAGGCGCACTTTACAGTTTTTCCGTGCTAGCTGTTTTCAAATTCTAGCGGTCTTCAAATTCATGCTATAGGAAACTGATTTTTTTCCCTTCATTTTCATGCAAAAGTTTAATTAAGGCAAGTCTAAATTTACATGTTACTAACATTAATTAGCCCCCGGTAAAGTATTTGAGATTAAATAAGTCTTCTCTATCTTGTTTATGTCAGGCATTTTGTCACAGCGATGGGAAAGGGGACTGACAGAGATACTTTAAATGGACAATAGTGATGACATTACTGTTGTCTTTAGTCGTTTAGTGATAGACTGAGAGTTGATTATCCAGTTGACTCTTTCTTACTAGTACTATCAAGTCTTCCTTACTGTGCCTCAAAAGTGGCTTTCTGTGAAAAGTTTCATGTAGAATCCAAGTCAAAAGAAAATTCATCAAAAATTATAACAGGGTAGTTGAAGGAATTGCATTGTAAATGGATTTCTTGGAAATGGGCACCACGTGGCTACTTGTTTTCTGAATTTTGATCAGCGGTAGGTTTTCTGTAATGGTCTCTGTTACAAAGAGGCATGTCTTTGTTTGATAGTCAAGAACCACCTTTAATTAGTGGGTATAAGAATAACTACTTAGAATGCAGTTAGGAATTATGCCAGTTAGTAAATTGGTGGTTGCATGTTTTTCTCCAAAATCCATGACCTCACTAGCTTCAAGTAGTTGGCTAGGTTTTCAGTACCTGGTGTGGTTTCTCTTTTATGGAGCAGTCCTTAAGTCCAGGTAGCGAGCTGTTTGTTAAAGCCAAGATATGAATCCGCTATCGTATCCTTAGGGTCATTGTGCCATGCTGGTCATTGCTATAGATCATCCACATCATATGCCTATGATGGGTAGGACAATTGGTTGTTTCCCTTGAAAGTTTTCATGGCTCTTTCTGGGACCATGAAAGCTCACCTTTGTGTGGTCAGCCCTGAAATAGTGTGCTTGCAAGTAACATTACGTGGACTAAGTAGGTTGATTGCATCTATATATTAAAGAAAAAGAGGTCAGGTGCCACACGGCCGGGGGGGGGCGGGCGGGGGGGGCAAGGGTTACATGAGAGGGGCTGAAGAGGGGCAAAGGAAGGAGAAAGTAATGCGTTTTAATTTCAACAAGCAAAAGAGTTAGATAAGGCAAAACTGTTAACTGTATACAGGGAATAAAGTGTGCTCTGTATGGTTTTTCAGCAGCTCCCTGAATTGTTTGATTAGCTCCATCAGCAACTATTTACCATGAATTATTGTTAGCATATTATACATTATTATTATCGTTAACTGTTGCCAAATTAATATATGCACATCTAGAATCACAAATTTCGGCCTTCATGGACTTTAGTGGGGATAGGAGAGACTGACAAGTGACTAATAATTATAAATATATTGGCTGTTAAGAATGGGTATCGCTAAGTGGGAAACTAAAGCAGAAAGTAGAGGTGTGAGTGATGGGTTTTTATGGTGTGGTGTGCCATTTTAGTTTGGGGCCACAGGATGACTCACCAAGTGGGTTGGTTAAGACACCCAGCAGGTTTAAGATATATGGATACTCATAGCTTCAGGAAGATTATTTGAGCTGTGGGAGAGAGGAAGACCACAGACCCTGGTGCAGATGTGTGTCTTGATATGTTTGGATTCCACCATGGTTAGTTTGCCTTGGACTGAGCAAGTGAGCTGAGGTTAGTTAGAGAAGGGGTTAGCAGGTCCCAGGATGGAATGCTGGCAGCTCGTGGTCCTCACACGAGTAGGTCCCACTGGGAGGATTGGCACAGGATTGGTCTGCCTTTGCCTTTTCACAGGACCCACTTTGTGTGATGCTTTGGGGGAAAACTTTAAGGGGGCCAAGAATTCAAGTCTAGGGGCTGTGGAGAGGGGGCAGGAGAATACTGCATCAGAAGTAGAATAGATTTTGATTCTGGCATGGAAAACATTTACTCTAGGATTGGTTTAGACAGGAAGAGAGAGAACTAAAGGTGACTGAGGAGTAGTGTCTAGATAACTTGCAAGATAGAGTATCTGGAGAGCAAATTGTATATCCCAGTGTGATATTTGCTGATAGTTCATGATGAAGTCTAAAATAATTGGTTTTGTTGGCTTTAGTAGGATTCTGAGGGTTCTAAATGTCAGAGAATCCTCTTTCTGTCATGGCCCTCTCTGGAGTTGTTTTGTGTCCTCTCTCTTAATTGAAGTTTCTCTTCTCTCTCCCAGTGGAAAACATCCATTATTTTCTGAAGCATTTATTCTTTACTGTGGTGGATTATAGCTGCCTCTTTGTTATGTCGTTTAATTGGACTATTGGCTACAATTATAAACCTATTGAGTCATATGCATTTACTTGTCTGTAGAAACAAGGCTTTGATGCAGTAATATAACAGAGTAGAATGGATTGTGTTCTCTAAATTTACTAATTTATTCTCATCACTAACGTGTTCTGGAGGGAATAAATTTTCTCTAAAATACAATAATCATTTGTTGCAGCTGGGGAAAGGCGCTGATGGACTATGTGACTAGAGTCTGGAGAAAATTTAACACTTTAAAAATGGGAAAGGAAGCGACTGGTGATTGACAGTCATTGAATGGACCCATGCTCACCCTCGGCAGCTGGTGAGGGGGCATGGACCTGGGAATCAGCGTTCTGAAGAGACTTTAGAATTTCAATAGTTGTCTTGAAACTATTTCTAAAATTTTTTGGTTTTAGAACATGAAGTGTTTCACTTAGCACCCTCAATTGTGAATCATCCATGGCTATGTGAATATGATAATGGCAACTGATTTTAGAATCTCATAACATTATCACTGAGATAAGGTGAGATCAAGTCTTCAACCATTGCCGTGACAAAACTGTGTGTGTTATCAGAGACACTGGAAAATGAAATTAGAATAAGACAGGAGCTGAGCATTAAGGATGGTCGATCCTCCAGACAAGAAAGGACAAAGTGGGGCTTAGAGCGGTGGCTCAATGGGTAGATGACTTGGTATGTAATCTCGAGGGCCTGAGTTTGGTACCCCAGCCCGCACATAAGAAGCCACACACAGTGGAGCATGCCTGCAGCCCTAGCCTTAGAGAAGAGCTAGTCTTGGTACATAGGTGAGTTCCAGTTTCAATGAGAGATGCTTCCAAAAGATAAGGTGGAGAGTCATTGAAGACATCTGACCTTGACCTCTGGTCTCCACACCTATGTGAACCTGTGTGTGTGTGTGTGTGTGTGTGTGTGTGTGTGTGTGTGTGTGTGTGTGTGTGTGCACATGCACAAACATTTGTACATTTACATGTGTACACACACACACACACACACACACACACACACACACACACACGCACACACACACATGCATATGCCCCTTATATATCTTCTCAAAGTAGCAAATGTAAGATTTCTATATGATTGTATCAGCTTTTCCGATTAGGCAATAAAACATTTGTCTAATTACAATTCAGTGAATAATTAGAGCCAACATACACTAATTCTGCACCTAGTATCCTAGAGAGCAGCTATTTCTATTACATTTCAGCCTACTCAAATCTTAAACCCCCGTCTCTGGCTCCCCTTTATGCTACCTATCCTGCCTGCCTCTCCTGCCTTCCTCCATTCTCTTGTCTCACTGACAAAATACAGGACATTCTTCATTTTGCATTCTTGAAACCCAATTTAAACAGAAAACTGCTCTGTAAAAGCCACTTGTAACTGGCCAACTTCTCTGAGAATGCTCTTTCCAGCCCTCACAGCAGTAACTCCCTGGTGGCCTTTGATCTTGGTGGTCACCACTCCCAAGAAACAAGTCTCCCTGAACAAGCAGTCCAAACTTTGAGGTGTCTGCCTTTGCTCATGACACCCTATGTAGTAAGTTCTTCCCTCTGCCTCATTTTCCTCAAGAAAGCCTACTCATTTGTCAGAAATCTGGGCAAAATCAACCCTTCCTCCTCTCTGCCGCCTGTCGATCTTACACTGGTTGTTCAAGGTCTTACTGTACCACCTTTAAAAATATTCAGTTGTTTATAGGCAGAGTGTCACTTGTTATGAAGTTTTGAGTGTGCTTTTATTTTCACTAAATTTCTCTTACTAAAACACGATCTTGTGCTATCATAAATTTAATGCTCTTTTAGTGTATCATACATCTATAAAATACAAAAATATGCACGTTTATAGATATTCTCATTTTGTTAGGTAACCAAAATATTTTCAGAAATTCTTTTCAGATACATCTCTTTTCTTTTACCGACACAATTCCTCCAGTTATATTAGAATTGCCTTAGAGAAAGAATGCAGCACTGAGCCCCGCAGTGTATCGGAAATATTTCAGAGAGAGACACTGCTATTGATTTTGTTCATAATTGACAGTGCTCCTATTTTTCAGTTTGGAGCCATACTGTATGAGGGAATTTCCACTTTCATTTATGTCTCTTGTACTCCATGAAAATGCACAGCTCTGCCAGTTACCCTGGATGGTTTTGCTGTCGTGATTAAAACACAGATGGAGCTCATTTCTTCCCCAAGTGTTTGATTGGCAGTCACTCTGTGATCAACACTCTCACTGCTGAACACATCAGCACCATCTGCCTCCAGTCTGCTTGGAGAGCTTGTCACCGTACACTTTCCTCGCCTCACTTGAACCAGTTTAAAAGATGTGGATTCCTTTTGCTGAAGCCATCAAGTGAGTCATGAGAAGCTAAGTATAATATGTAGAGATTTTCATGGCAGTCAGCTTCCAGATTAATGAAATATTCATTTAAATTGGACTTTGAAAATGTGTCATTTCTTTTCTCTGGTTAAGATACTAAGAGCATAACACAAAGACACAGTGTCTTGAAAAGCCAGGCTCTAAATAAATTCCGCTGATGGGGGCATTTTGTTTTCACTGAGGTTGTTAAAGATGATTTCAAACCAGGCTCCTGTGCTCTGAACCTCTAGGTGAGTGCTATGTATGGTGGACAGTCCTTTAGTGTGCTGTCTCTTAAACCTGATACAAAGTAGGATTCTGTCAAAGAGCATGCTAATTCTCTACTTGTTAGAACTTATAAATAGATTATAAGAAATTATACTTCCTAATTTGGATGTCAGTATGAAGAATGGGCAGACACATGGTCATACAGTGTTGCTGCGGATAAGTGAATGTAGCTTGGATGCCTTAGAAAAGGATACATTTAAGAAAACAGAAGCCTGGAAACAGGGATATTAGGAGGGAGATGAGAAAAGATTGTTTCGCTGTTCTAAAAATAGCAATGTAACTGGTTCAAACTTAATTACCTAAATATGTAAGACATATACTCGTATCGTGCTTAATGATATGAATTGTATATATAATTAAGTAACAGGAAACTGGTTTGAGTTCCTCCTTCCTGTCCAAATTGATAACTAAATATAATTAATACAATGAAAAATGTACCTTGTAGTATTTATAGGGGAAACTAAACAAATTGATGTGTTGTTCAGAGAATGTTGGGACAAAGAATAAAGGACTTAGGTTTTAAAACATTCTAAAGAACTATGGACTAAATATTCTTGTTGCTCGAGGTTTCTAAGGACATTCACTTATAAGGCAAGGGCAGTAGTGGCCTTTCTATTTGGTTGGGCATTGGCTGGTTTTCTCTGAAGTTAATCACTTCAGAGCTGGAGTGAAAAACCATGACACCTTTTGAAGGTAAATGAACAGAAAGGAAGGGAAATAACTATGAAACTCCATAATCTCATCATCGTCACACCAGAATCTCTCACAGAGGAATGCTGAATAAATATCCCATTTAGTTTTATCATAGTTACCTCTATCAAAGCTTGGGAGTTTTCAAGGTAAGGCTTGGAAGTAGAAAGGGAAATAAAACCATATTTTAACTTAATTTAAACACACATTTGGTTCACAGAACAAGCACCTTTAGGAAGCTACATTCTCAAAAGGAGAAGGACATCATAATTTGACAGAAATTGCTGGAACCATTTGCTGCAAACAATATGGGAGTTTAGAGAAGGCAAGTACTCCCCAGGTCCTGGGAGAATGGCCCAGACAGAGTTTGTCCACTTTAGTTCTGTTCTGACAACTTACGTCTTTTTTCCAAGTTACTTCTTTCTGCACTGGTTTTATTTTCTCTTGACATTTACTTTGTGGCTCACCCAAACTTGTCTTTCATAACGATTGCACATCTAATATGAATCTCCAGAGAACTTCGTTAGATGGCATTTGATTAGTAGAGCACTCGACGTATGTAACTCAGCCAGAAACTATTCTAAGTACTTTACTCTAAAAGAAACTAACATATTTGGCAAAGATTAAGCTGCCTAATATGACTTAGTTAATCCAGTGGAGGGATCCAAGTCTAGGATCTACTAGTGTACTGTATCTAGTGCCCTTAAAGTAGACCAGCTCCTAGAATTGCCCTGCATGTAAGCAGTTAAAGCCTCCTTGAGTCCAATCCCATGCCAACAGCAGAGCAACAGAGAAGAGTCAGGATGAGGGTTCTGCACGGAACCTAAGAGGAAGAAGATGGAGAAACCAACTGTCACGTGAACACCTCTGTGTGCTCTGGCACCTGGTCACATTTGCCTCTACACTCTGTTAGACTTGTTTGCCTACATCCTTGTCCCTCAGCCCAGATTATAACCTTCACCTGTGCCAGCTCTAATGGATTGGTGACAAAGTGTCAAATCCCGTGCCTCGGAAGACCACCTGGGGTTTTATTCTCTCTTTGCAGTTGAACAGGATTTCTAAGCAGCAGCTAGATTACATAGTGACTGGGTTGAGGGTTGAAGTGAGTCTCTTGGATGGGAACAGTGGATGGAAGAAGGTGCATGACTCTGAAAGAACCTGTGCTCCCTGTCATTAGCCCCAGGCTTCTTGTTAACTTTCCCTGGTTCTTTGTTTCCTTGTTTGCCACATAAAAAGAGCTGTAAGTCCTCGGGAGTTCTGAAAAAAATTTTTTTTTGATAGAGATCTCTCTGACCAAACTGGACAGACATAAGAAATGTGTACACAAAGGACAGTGTGGTTTGAGATGGTGAAATAAGAGCAGAGGTTTCCTGTAAAGGCGTGGGCATGGGTTGGAGGGGAAGCTGCCTGTTGGTGTGGTAGTGACACACGTGTTTCATTTTTTGCAATAGAATTATGCATTGAAGAAGTTCATTTCATCCTTGTGCGTTTTCAACCTCAGTAAAAATAGCCTGAAATATTAATCAAGGTAAGAGTGTTGTCTTAAAAGGTATCACAAATCATTATTGATTCACAGGCATGGCCAACCTTTTGACATCGAAACATGACACTGTTGTCTTCAAAGATGACACTCAGGAATTGCACAGCTGAGTTACTTCCTACACACACACACACACACACACACACACACACACACACACACACACACCCCTCTAAAACAATCTTCCATGCTTTAAGTAGGTTTGTGGTTGTGTGTTGAGTCATATTTGTATCTGTCTCTGCCTAATACAGCCCATGGCTGGCATGTCGGCCACACATGGTAGAAACTTTAGAGAAGGAAACCCCAGATACAGACTTAACACTCAGGAAAGCTACCTCTTCATTGGGAAGTCCATGAAAGTGGTGAAAAAGGGTAACATGACCCAGTGTCGGGCCAAGAATTGTATGTATAATGAGCTATTTATTAGTCTTTCTGACTGAGTTAACAGTTTCTATTGCTATGATGAAATGCCATGACCAAAAAGCAGTTTAGGGAGGGAAGGGTTAATTTAATCTGTACTTCTAGGTAACATTCCATCCACTGAGGGACATCAGGGCAAGAACTCAAGCAGGGCAGGAGACTGGAGGCAGGAACTGAAGCCGGTTATGGAGGAGCACTGCTCTCAGGCTTGCTCTGCATGGCTTGCCCAGTCTGCTTTCCTAGACCACCCAGGACCACCAGCCCAGATGAAACTGCTCACGATGAGTGGGGCCCTTGCACCACAGGCATCTTCACAGAGGACTCTTGTGGGGGCATTTTCTTAATTGAGGTTCCATCTGCTAAAATGACTCTACCTTGTGTTAGGTTGACATAAAACTAGGCAATACACTTCCTTAACTATTGATTGATTGATTGATTGATTGATTGATTGATTGATTTTTGAGGCAGGGTTTCCTTGAATAGCTCTGACTGTCCTGGAACTCACTCTGTACACCAGAATGTCCTCAGATGCAGATGCCCCTGCCTCCCGAGTGCTGGGATTAAAGGTGTGCACCACCACCTTAACTATTTTTGCTTCTTGAAATGCTTTCAAGACTTTTTCCCTTTTTCAATAAAGTGGTTTTGCAATCTTTTTCTCTTCATAGCATTTTTAAATGTTCCCACAGATAGTCCTGTTTGGCTTTTTTTTCTCTCTCCTGTTTTTTTTTTTTTTTTTTTTTTTCTTCTAATCTGATATTTACTGTGTAAGGGTTACTAGTCTGGACAACTCCCGATGCATAGTATTCATTAAACATTAGTTCACACAGAACAACCAAGAAACTACTGTTTGTGTTCTGTGGTTTCCTGTTCAGGTAATTTAACATTCTTATTTACTGCCGCCCCCCCCCCCCGACACACACACAATGCTGGACATTGAACTCAGGGCTGGAAATTTGCTCAGCAAGTACTCTATCAGCAAGCTGCACCCTGCCCCCCTAGCTGCTTCTCAGCTCTGTACTCCTCTACTCTTTTTCTAGAACAGTGCTGAGCCAGTGACTCTCGTCTGCTTTACCTTTTTCTTCTGTCTTTTCCCCCCACTTCAAATTCTTCTCTTTAATTAAAATCTTACCCTGTTCCTTCCATGTCCCTGTGATCCTGTTGGTCAAGTCACATGTCCACGTATGCACGTAGAAAATGAACTGGACCCGATGGAGTCAGCTTTTTTTTTTTTTTATGTCTAGTTTAAACCAAAGTATTTGGCCATGTGTGGGGTGCTGAGCTAGCTGCTCTTATTCTTAGAAGGTAATACAATGAAAAATGCACTATCCTAGAGTTTCTTGCATTCAGTAAGGCAGAAAGATTGGAAGGAAAGCAGTAGATGAAAGAGGCAGGGATGACGTAAGAGAGAGGAACGGGGTGTGGGCTGCTTCTGTACGCCATACATCCTTGATGGATGCTTGCTGGTGCTACCCACACGTTAGATTATCCAAAACGCTGACAGTTTGAATTCATTCCAGGGTGTTTTTTTCTAGGTCGCTCCAAATTCTTGAAGTCCCTGCTCAATGGTCCTGAATTCAAACTCCAAAAGGCAAAACTGACCTAGAAAGAGATTATTAAATTAGGAAGTAGGATGATGGTGCAGACATCACTCATCAGGGTACGCCAGGCTCGGCTGAAGGGAGTGCCCAAGGTCTCCTTGAGGGAAGACTTTCTGGACAAGGCTCAGATGGGAAGGGCTGGAGCGCACGAACCTGTTCAATTATAGTCCTACATCCCAGGAGTCCTGCCTGACTTCAAGCTGCACAGAGCGGCTTCAGATGAGTTGGTGTCTACATTGGAATGGGTCCAGTCCAATGATGTGGGGTACAGCATGAATAGACTATGGGTATTGGGTTATCTAAGGGTGAAAAGGATGGGAACGGAACCCTCCAGGAGGCAAACATGTTTCTAAGGCAATATGCGCCAATTTCAAATTCGTTGTTCTTTACAGTATAGGACTGCAGGAGGCCATGTTAGTCCAAGCTGTAAAATTAATGAATCTAAGAGGGCATTAGCAGCAAAGCCTTTTCTGAGCAAAGAGAAGTCCAGCTCCGCTTTGGTTTTTCAAGGATCCTAGTTTATGAAAAGCCAAATTCCAAAATCAGCATGCAAAAACTGCATCATGTTTAATGTTTCCATTCAATTTGCTAAAACCTTTTTAACGTGTTCCCAAAACACAGTCACTGAATGTGTGATGTAATTGAAAAATTGAATAATGTATAATCTAATTGGATAAATTTCTGGATAATACTAGAAAATCCAAATGAGACTTTGTCCATCCAACCACATTGCTGTTTTCCATTGCCCATTTTCCCAATTCTGAGTCAGGCACATTGGAACGTTTCTAAGTGGTGAATGCAACTGAGATGATTTTTACAGAATTATATAATAGTGAGAGTAAATGTTTTTTTAAATCCTCAAATCATATCTTTTGAAATGGAAAGTTTAAATGTTGAGAAGAGGATGGATGGACGGATGAGAACTGGAGACTCAAAGGAAAGACTAAAGTAAATGTGAGGAAAAAGTGTTAGCTGCTGCAGAAATAGTGTCTTGTGTGTAGACGGCTTTTCACCTAAGCAGAGTTATAAGGTCACCAGAAACCATTACAAAAGACAGTGGGGTCACAGTGTGTTCTGAGCAACCCTGAATCTAAAGACAGCTGCACCATTCGAAGGGGAGAAGGAGAGTCCATGAACAGAACAAAGATGATTGAGAAAACCCACCATTATCTCAGTAAACCACCAGCAAGAGAATCACAAGAAAATTAAAATCCATTAAAAAAAGTAAAATTAAGTGGTGTGTTATAACACCTACTATTAAAGAACCATATCTTTAATTTTTTTTTCTTAAAGCATTTTAAGTCTGAACTGATCATTGATGAACACTGAAGTGGGGATGATTGGGTATCAAAGACAGAGCCACTAGGTCGTTCACGGCTTCCTGCTTCTGGCCTGGATTCCTGGAAGGTACACTAGAACAATCAAAGTACAACCAGGGTGAGCAATTACTATGTGTAATCTTACAGCAGATTCAGCTAGGACTGGGAGTTGGCTGCAGTCTTCTTCAGTCCTGGGCATTTTCTTTGATGAGTCAGTAAAATGAAAGAATCCAACCTATGACGCAGGAACAGGCTCTGAACACTGGTGCCTACATTTTAAGTTTCTATTAAACCCACACAGTCCATGCACATGCCTTGACTGAGTTGTTTGGTGCTGAGATTAAACCTGGGGCTTCTCACCTGTGAAGTACATGCTCATCCACTGAGCTACACATATCATTCCCAAAGCTGGACTGTAACATGCTATTCTCATGCATACTTTATTCTTCACAGTCTAAACTTTCATGATAATACAACCACAGAAAAGGAAGGAATTGACCACAGTAGATCCTCTCTTCTTAGGAGACCAATACTCAAGCTTTTATTATATAACCTAGTTCATATAACATCCTTTGCATGTTTATTGATCATTAATTTGGCAAATTTTTATTTCACTGTAGTTAGGACTACAAAGGGAAGCATAACATTTGGCTTATTAAAGACCTGCTTAAAGCCTAACAGACAGCTTAGGGCAACAACATTAAAGACATTACTTGATTTTTAACTCATTACCATACTATATGCTAAGTCTGTTATTGAGTTAAAGACTACATCATTCATGAATATTTAAAAGAATAAGATGCAAATGTTATGAATATACTAAATGAAACCGTATGCATTCCACGGGACAAAGAATCTGCACGTTTTTTATGCTGATAGAATTCAGCCATAAGAACTTTGTGCGGGATTCTGACAAAACTGTATAGATACCTGGCTTTATGCTAGTCACTCTGTACACAAGTGGAAGTTTCAATTTGTAGTCATTGCTTAGATAGTAATTTTAAAAAATTAAACTCCTAATATTAAATAAAGAATTGCCAGGTTTTTGTCTTTAAATATTTCCCCAACACTTAGATTATATCCAATGGTGATTAAAAAGCTGAGTATAATTAATTGGTACTGTGTATAACAGTGATAGCTGGCATCTGCTTACTGTTCCTGCTGTGCAAATTGCTCTGTTTTGCCGTATCCATTCTGAAAGTTTTTAGCCTTCCCACTCAACACAGGCTAAATCTCTGTCTTGGGCACCCGTTTTTTAAAAACAGGTGACAGAGTTTCCAAATTAATCTCATGGTAGTAGAAACATTCATCTTATCCTCATTTTAAAATTGAGAAATGTTGGCATGGCATAGGCTTAGTAGATAGTGTGTGTGCCTAGCATTCACAAAGTCCTGGGCTCAGTCCCCAGCACCACATTCAGTACATAATGATCATCCCAACACTCTGGAGATCAAAGCAGGAGGAAGAGAAGTTCAAGGTCATCTTCAATTGCATTGCAATTTCAAGGTCAATGTGGAATACATGATACTTAGTCTCATGAAACACCTTTATAATTAAGAACTTTAAAATTTCAAAAATAACCACTTTGCTATATAGTCTGAACTGGTATGAATTTAGTATATATTTCCAAAGATCCACGTGCTGGGAGACATGTTTGTGGTTTGGAAGTTTGGTAAGGTTGTGGGGTAGACCTTTTAAGAGTGGAGTCTAATGGAAGGTGGTTAGGTAACTGCAGGAGATTTACAAGAAGGGGTGCATGGGACCCTGGTCATATTACTATAAAATGGGCAAACCTGACCTCTGAATCCCAGCTTCCTTGTCCTTACTTGTGGGTGTTGTCTCCCTCTGGTGAATGTGCCCATCATGGTACCACATATCATCTGAGTTGCCCATCTTAGACTTTAAGTCTTCTGTGACTAAATAAGCCTCTGTCCCTATGTGTTTCCTAGACATAGATATTTTGTTATAGCAAGAGAAAATAGGGTCATCCTATAAATAGTTTGATGTTGAATCCCACATTGGTAGCGTAAGACTAGCTATCAAATGCCAGACTCTTAGGTCAGCAAGCTATGCTCGAAACATCTCCCAGTGTGGAGTCCCAGGACTCTGGACTGCAGCTTGAACTGTGGGGATGTACCCAGTCATGGAACCTCTTTGGTCTTAATTTTAAAACAAGAGTACAGGTGGGAGAGGAGTGTATTTCATATATATATATATATATATATATATATATATATATATATGTATATGAAAATATCACTACCTTCTAAAGTACGTAGTCCTCATACCTCACTTTGTCTCCCAGGTTAGAAAGCTAAAGATTGTATAGGACATTTTATCTTTAGAAAGTTGTAATTTAATAGATGTCTTGATGGGGGACACATTTTGGGGTTAAAGAAAAACCTGCTGTGAAGGAAACTCCCAGGATGACCCCAGCTAAGACTCCTAGCAGTAGTGGAGAGGGGGGCTGAACTGGCCATCTCCTGTAATCAGATTGGTGACTACCCTAATTGCTATCAGAGAACCTTCATCAAGTAACTGATGAAAGCAGATGCAGAGATCCACAGCCAAGCATTGGGTCGAGCTCCAGGAGTTCTGTTGAAGAGAGGGAGGAGGGATTGTGGGAGCCAGGGGCCTCAAGGTTATGAACCCACAGAGACAGCTGACCTGAGCCCTTCAGAGCTCATGGACTCTGGACCAACAATCAGGGATCCTTCAGGAGACAAACCCAGGCCCTCTGCATGTGTGTAACAGTTGTGTAGCTTGGTCTGTTTGTGGGACTCCTAGCAGTGGGATCAGGACCTGTCCCTGGTGCTTAAGCTGGCTTTTGGGAACCTAGTCCCCGCTCTGTGTTGCCTTGTGGAACCTTGATTCAGGAGGAGGAGCTTGGTCCTGTGCCATGCTTTGTTGATGGGAGGCCTGCTCCTTTCTGAATGAAGGTGGATGGGGGGCTGCTGTAGGGGGGAAGAAGGAGAAGAGGAAGGGGAGAGTTCGATTGGGGTGTAAAATAAATAAAAATTTTTAAAGTTGTAATTGGCTACTTTGGCTGTATTGCAGAGTTGGCATTATGGAATTACTGAAGCAGTGTGATGAGAGAGCTGACTTTAGAACACATCATATGACTCAAGTATCCGTTATACTTGCATTCCTCCTCCTTTCCTCCCCTAATATGAACCCTTCCATGTGCTCCTTTCTCCGTGTCACAAGGTGCCCATATACACAATAAATATATATATTATAGGCTAGGATCCCCATATGAGGGAGATCAGACTTTTTTTTTTCTTTCTGAGGTTGTTTGACCTCATTTATTATTATACATCCTAAGTCTATCCATTTTCCTGCAAATACTGTCATTTTATTTTTCTTTAGAGCTGAACATTATTCCAGAAAGGGGGTGTGGGAACAAGATGAAAATGGTCAAAAAGTGTTTGAAATTTTTAAAAAAATTATTGTGTTTAAAACTTGACATTTTAAAAAATTTTGAACCCCACCTCAAACCTCTGTAAAGAGGCTTCCATCATTCCCTTCCCTCCTGCCAATGATTTGGGATCTTGGTTATGAATATTGGTCGGTCTGTGCCATAGCGGTTATGAGGGTCACTCTAAAGAGCCCTGGCATATTAATGTCGTACTGACCTGGCATCATATCCATGCTTCTTCCGGCCACCTCTTCAAGGTAAATGTTTCCATCTGTGAGGGGGAAGGTGTCCAGCTTCCATACCCTGCTGTGGCCACCCTCACTTTAGGGTTTCCTTTTGAGTCATTAATACTAACATGATACTGTTTTTAAATATTCTGAATGTAACTCACAACTATTTGTAAGCAGTATTTGTCTTCATCCCCGTTCTCTTATGAAGAATGGTATGATCGTGTTACTGTTCTTTTTGTTTTTCCACAGGAACACTGAAACTCTTACATTGCAGTGGTTTCTCTCAATTGGCTAGGCTTTTCCATTGAACTGGCATTTTCTGGGTTGTGGGTTACTTTGTTACTATACAGACCTTAATACTGTTTGTGAACCATGGCACCTTGTCACTGAAATCTGTTGTTGGGCACCTCCACTGGACTTTTGAGAGATTTGTATGGATAAATAATTCAGGACTGCCCATCTGTGCATGTCTACAACTCTTCAAAGATGTGGGCCAGTTCCTTTGATAAGGAGATGCCTTAAGTTTTGATTGGCTGGGATTTTGTAGGAGACTCTATAACATTTGAGATTAGATTCACTTCCATATGAAGTATTTAAATAATATCAGCCAAATAACCTGTCACCTGTGACCTGACAGCAGCAGAGTTCCCTAAGCACACATCCTCTGGAGTGTTGTCTCTATTGCTGATGTGTGCTTGGCTTTTAATTACTCATACTGTGCGTGCCAAGTTAAACACTTTTGTTTTGAGACAAATGAAGGATCTAAAAGAATTATAGGAGTAATGTTTTTCTCAGATACTAGACTTCTGATGTTTGTTTTTACTTGGGGGTAGGGAGTGGTTCATTTTTGTTTTTACTTATTTGTGGTTATAGGAAATCAAGCCAACCTTCTTGCCTGCTGTTGAAAACTTGAAGTTCACAGCAATTATGTTATGAATCTCAGAATGAATAAGTCTCAACATCCTTGTGGTCTCTTTTAATAGGAATTCAGGGGCTGGAGACGTGACTCAGTGCTCTGCCCACATTAGGCACGAGGTTTCAGGAAATGTGAAACAAGGGAGTGGGGCATTTTGGCTTCTGAACTCTATGGAGTTGGCATATTTCAGTTTTACCAAAGTTACATAGCCAACTTGTGGCAGGTCCTGTACTAGAAATCAGTTTTATTTATTGATAAATGTTTGTGTGTGTTCAAATATGTTGTAATGGGTGTGGCGGAGGCCAGAGGACAAGTTGTAAGAGATGTTACCTCCTTCCATCATGGGTTCTGGGGATCATATTAAGGTCATCATGGTTGGTAGCAGCTTCCTTTGCCCATTCACATGCCAGAACTAGTTTTCTCTAAATTTCTTTTCTCGGTTCCATTTCTCCTAGTCCTTTTATTATAACATTCATGGAATCCTCCATGTTGAATGCATTTTATAACCTTGTAATCCATTATTAGGCATGAAAATTTAAGACTTTGACATTTTTATTACATCCAAAGAAAGTGAGAATTATCTTGTTAAAAATAACATGCTTGTTATTCAATATTGAAACCACAGAAAAGGTGTGTGTGAGAGAGCTGTAGATCCATATACATATTTTCTGTGTGGCCCTTTGTTATTGTACTTTTGCTCCCCAAAATATGTCATCAGTTATTTTAAGGCTGCTTTTCTACAGGATAAAATCTTTGGGGAGTTAGTTTGAATTATTTATAGGTAATTGTCAAAACATTCACATATTGGTGCGTGTGGAATACAAACATGTTCATCAATAGCTAAGAGTGATTGCTTGTACTGTGGTGTTAGAAATAATACAACAATAATTCATACAGTTTTTAAGCCCTGAGGGTCTAGTTTGTGTATTTCCCTGGGTGGTGCTGTTGGCACACAGTAAATATCTAACAATGATGCTAACTCTTTCCCCATATAGTATTCACTTTGACTAAAAACAAATTTACTGCTATGCTAATGTGCTATAATTTCTAAAGTATGTTAAGAAGTGAATTGAACTTTGCAGCATCTCTCACAGGGTTAGGGGGCTTCATAGGCAGGCGCTGGTTTCCCCACTGCCTCCTCTCTGCTCCACTGAAGCACTCCACACCACGTACCCGTCTTTTCGGTGCCATGCTCCGTAGTGTCATCTTCCTGTCTTGGTAAGCTGTGAACCCCTCTGCATTGACCGCCATCATCTCCAGATGGCCCCATAGTTGTTTCCTCCACTTATACTGTTCAATGATCTGTTAAAATTTGAGCACTTGAGAAATGTCCAAATTTCACAGTGGTTGTAGCTTTTTAACCCCTGTTTGTCTCTGTAGAAGTTAATTATTAGAATGCATAGTAATTTCTCAGTAAACAGCTTGAATAGGAAACATTCCAAGCTATTGTCCCTTAGCACCTACTCAACTATAATCACACCATTGTTTCAAGCAAGGACAGGCCATCCTAGGGTGGTTTCAGGGAGCTTACACTTTCTTGTCCCCCTCCCCAAATTGTACCCTTATTTCCTTTGATTCTACATAGTGTCTGTAACTCTGTAATTTCATGTATCTTTCTGAAAACAAAAACAAAAAATCATTGGAGGCATTGATCCCAAGAAGCTCTTGTGCATCCAAGTGTTCTAAGAACCTCAGAACCTCTGCACATAACTAACTTCAGCCAGAACAGAACAGACCAGCTCAGCAGCCAGGAGAATGGCCTTCAATTCATACAGTCCCAGTTTCATGTCTTCTACTTGAGTCACTGTCATTCAAACAGGTTAAAACCAGAAGGAAACATTCCAAGCTATTGTCCCTTAGCACCTACTCAACTGTAATCACACCATTGTTTCAAGCAAGGACAGGCCATCCTAGGGTGGTTTCAGGGAGCTTACACTATCTTGTTCCCCTCCTCAAATTGTACCCTTTTGACTCCAAGCAGTGCTTCTTTACCTGTAATATGGAGGTAATTATTGTTCCAACTATAGTAGTAGACAAATAAAAAGAAATGGGGAAATTTTTAAATTGACCAATTTGATTGGCATTTACTTCAGTGTGTGAAAATGTCATGTAACACCCAAAGTGGCAATGCATTGGACAGCAGGAAGGAGAGGAATGTGCTGGAAACAGTAAGGGCAGCTTTGGTGGACTTTATGTCTCTGACAGGAATTGCTCCTGCTTACCTTATACTTATATATGTTATATGTGCACGTAGATTGAAGGCAATCTAAAGACGGTGGCCAATAGTATTGTGTCAGTGCCCACATCTTTGCTTTGCTGGGAACAGGATGATGATAAAAATAGGGACTTATCATTAAATTGATTGTTTCTTGATTATTTGTTCGTTGATGCTTTCTGACCCCAAAGAGTTTCCCCAGAGAACATTTGGGTAACCATGAATTAGTTAAAAAAAAAAAAAAAACACAACTTGTTGCATGAGGGTTATCAGAGCTACAGGATGTGATGGGTTGGGGGAGGACATACCGGGAACACAAATTCCATGTGAATGACCACAGTGCTTTTCTGTTCCAGCCGGGCTTTGAGATAAAACAACACATTCTTGTCTTCACCACTAGGATTCATCAGCATAATTATTTTATAGCTACTCAAACCAATCATTATATTGGTAAATCTGATTTGCATATTTTTTAAATTTTTTTTATTTCCTAGGAGAAATTGGCATTTCTTAAAACTTGTTGGGTACATTGGTAAAAAATTCTTGAACGACAGCTAAAAATAGAGCTTTATCACATTCCACTGAGAGTATCCTAGATTTATCATCAAATTGAGGATTGCTGGACTTTGTTTCCCAAGGGCCACATGTTCTAAGAACAGATCTTACTCTGAGCTGTTTTTGACTGTTCAACAAACGATGACAGAATAATGGCCAACAGGGAGAGTTTATTTTTATGTGTTTCTGAGAGTAGATGCAGCACCTTAGGATGCCTCATTTGGTCTCTGTAATCTTGATTGCTCACAGAAGAGAATCAAAGATGTATATAATTGTTTGATAATTTTGACTTTTAACATTTTAATCAAGGTTGGATTTGAAATGTTTTTTCCCAGCTGACATCAATATTGGACAGAACACGGGGTTTTATGTTGCAATTCCATGAACTTAGTGATGAATTATTGCTGCACTAGGAACGGTTTAGTTCATTGTGTTTTGTGTTGATTTTTAAAAGAGGAAAAATATCACTTTTTCTTCATTATGCTTTTCGAGTTTTTACTTTTAGAAACTTTAACTTGGGATTTAATACTGAACCCAGAAAAACTTGTTGCAACCTTGTAATTTATAGCAATCTCATGTGTGTGTGTGTGTGTGTGTGTGTGTGTGTGTGTGTGTGTGATATCAAAGCAGTATATCTATTAACAAATGCATACAGATGTTTTTCTATGTGACAGGCATAGTGCTAGGTGCTGGGGTTATAGCAGTCAATGAAGTATAAAAATCCCTACTTCCCTACTTTCATGGAATTTATAATAAGAAAGTGAGTATGTTAAAGCTGGGGTCATGAATATTTTGGAGCAACATAGGGAATGAGAGTTGAGAATAGCTTAGGGGAACTTCTGAGTTATACATTATAAATAACGAAGTTGAGGAAAACTCCCAAAGAGGTAGCCCCTGAACAAAGACTTGAAGGGAAGCAAGAGAGGAAACCATTTGAAGACACAGGGACACTGTTCTGGGCAAAGACACTTTGTTTGGAGCCCACCTGTGTAGAGAGGGCAAGGAGGTAGCTGTGTCTGGAGGACAATGGACAAGAGAAAAGTGGAGAGAAGAAAAGTCCCTGAGGTGTGGCAGGGTGGAGAGGCCCACACTGTAGTGTCTGGCAGGTCAATGTAAGAGCAAAGGCTTTTAGTCTGCAGGAGGGGCAGAAGCCACTGAGGACTGGGAAGCCGAGGAATGACCCACACCACTTCATCCTTTAAAAGGCTTAGTGTGATTGCTGTACACTGAGAGCAGATTATAAGGTGGCAAGGGCAAAAGCAAAGGATGAGTTAGCAGGCAATTACAAGCCCGAATGCAAAGAGGCCTCCCTCTACACATCTGCAGTTGCACACACTGTACACAGGAAGCAAGTACAGAAAGGACATGGCTGTTTATGTTCCAGTCTCTGAATTTTCTCCCTTGTTCAAATCTCACGTGGCTATGTTAGAAACCTTTTACACGTGTTATATTTTCTTAGCCATCACGGGAAGCAGCATCACTAGCCTGAATCTTGCATTTGTATGGCAGTTTGTAATTCCAAGACATTCTTATATATGTTATATGTGAATATATAGATACACACACACACACACACACACACACACACACACACACACCACGTTAGAAGGATGATAGCTCTGAGGTTTATGTAACCTACCTTGAGTCAGTACCTTCTCATTTCAAAACTGTGCATGTTGACCACAGTGAGTATGTACAAGCCAAGCAAGAGCCAGTCACCTGTCTGTTGAAGAGATATGGGGAGCACCTCACAAAATTAACTTAGCTGTTGACTTATTAAAGAGTATATTTGTCATGGTCGTGGCTGTGTTGTCAGCTGGGAAAAAAAGCAGTTCTTACTGGAACAAAGTCAGGGTAATTGTTCAGAGGCCATTCTTTATAAGCACAAGCATTTGTAATTTTCTCCTTCAAGTTCAACTAATTTTTATATGATTTGCATATCTAAAGATGATATAATAATGTAGCAAACATGGAAGGAATTATAATGCCAAAATGCATTTGAGTTTTGCTGGACAGTGCAGTGCTCACTTGCTCTTGTCAAAATATTTCAGGAAAAAATGGTTTCACATACATGATTTAAATTATGAAGCCCATGACATTATACATTAAATTTACAATATACAAGAAACATTGCACACAGTTAAAATATTCAAATTCTGTCAGACAGTAGCATAGATAACTTGTATGTTATTCTATTTAAATTTAAAATGTTGGTTGTTACTGTGTCCAAGAAAGGATGAAGGGCTGTAGAAACTGGTATATATTTTAGTAGTTGAGAGAGCATGTTGTGTATATTCATATTCAGAAATATTTCCAGGAACTCTGGCAAAATGTGAGCTGAAAACATGAATGGGCGAGCACGAATTTCTAGTCAAGGAGAATAATGGATCATCTCAGTTGTGTTTGTTAATTGTCCTTTGCCTATGAAAAGAAACTTAAATAGGAAAATAGGAAAAGGCAGATTAATAGAGTGATACTTGAGAAGAAACTTTCACAATCTCTTTCTTGGAAATATGATTATAAGCAATTTGAATACTTTTTCCTAAAATGATTACTAATTCAAGTAAGCTTCAATATTATAGTCCCTGGTAAGTGGCTTGGGGTTTGGGGTTTTCTTACTGCTTTGTGCCACAGACCACCCCAGCCAGCGGTGGACTCCCATAACCAGCTGGGGTGGTCCATGGAAGCTTTGCTTTTCAGTTGAAATAAAAATGTGGGTAAAATTCAGTTGGTGTTGTAGTCATCATCCAGGTCAGCTTTTGGAATATGGAGGCTTTGTGGTAGTCATAATCTTTCCAGAATGTTCCCCTTAATCATTTTGGTTAAGAATAGTTAAAGGATTGGACATCCTGGGTGATGCTTGATCTGATGACTTATTGTCCCATAACTCCATCCTTTCAAATGGGGGATGCTCTTTACATCCTCCTTTCCTCTCCCTTTCGTTGTCTCTTGTCTTGTTAAATTTTTCCTGTCAATAGCTTTATGGGAATACCTACCATATGTCAGGTACTACTCTATTGCTAGAAATACAGCTCTCTGCTCTCTGGAAACCTGTGAGGAAGATGGACAGAAAACTCATTGGCCAAATGAATGTGTTGGCCATGCACACAGCAATAAAGGGACTTGAGAGGGAGATGGGTGCAACCTTGTGTGTGTTAGGAATGTGTCAGAGCTGTTTACCGTGCAGTGAGGCAGAAACCCGATGGTGAGAAGAAACACACTGCTTCCACCTTCTGCCTTGTTCCCTTGATCACAGCGCACTGATTTGTCACAGCCTGGTTGCCTGCAGAGCTCTCCATCTACCCAGAGATTAACTTCGTGGTGTACTATACCTCTTTTCTCTCCCTCAGGGATAGACCAAACATGCTGAGACAGTCGTTCCCTAATGTACCCTTTCTTTCTTACAGCTTTTTAAGAATCCCCTATTATGCCTTTAGAGGGATTTCTTTCAACTAAACCTCTACATTGGTTACTATTCCACAGAATGCTTATTTGTTGGAATTATAAGCCTTCCCTCATTCACTAGCAGTACTTTTTCCCAAAATGCCAGACCTCTCTTGCCAAAAATAAGTGCTAGATAAACATGACTTTGTTTATCTAGAGGTCGGCAGAGGAAGGCTAATTAGTTGCATTAATCATTGTGCTTTAAAGCATAAATTATTTAATCTTCTAACACTTGCTTTAATGTTAGGGTTGACTCCCAGATATATTTTTCTATTCCCTTATACCTAAACAATTAAATAAAAACACGAAGTGTAATATAAAGAGCAAAGTGAAGTCAAATGAATTCTTGTCAATGAAATGAAGTGAAAAAGGCATACTGATAACTAACTTCTCTTGCTACTTATGCTTTTCTCAGCCCAAGAGAGCAGAGTGTCCAACCACACAGAATTAATCAGGGTAAGCATTTGAGACATCTGGTAAAACAACATAGTTGTGTGTGCACTTTTAGACAGCAAAGGAAAATTGGATGCATCATTTCAAGATCCCTATGGTTCACTGTAATGCAACCAAGTGTGTGGCTGACATTAAATTATAATGTAACACCAAAAGAAAAAAAAAAGACCCAGTAGCTTTAAAAAAAGTTATTTTGTGTAGATGATTGTACCGTGCATTTCCAGAAAAGACTGTAGAAATAACTTTAGTCAAAAAAAGTCTCTTTAATGTTAAAAAGAAAACTATACCTTGAATATTAAATTACTTGTGTTTTTTTTTTATCTGATTCTAAGGTGGAGCAGAATGGAGCACAGTGGGTTCATCCTTATAGGTGTCCTTCTCTTTTTCTGTGGCATATACCTGTGTAAGAGTGTGTGCATATGAAGGCCAGAAGTAGATAATTGGTTTCTTCCTTAGTTGCTCTCCACCATGAGTTTTGAGACGGGGTCCCCCAATGATTGGTGAACCACTGGGATCTGCCTGTCTCCAGCTCTCCTGCACCCTGGCTACAGACTGTGCTACCTTGACAGCTTTCTATGGGTACTGGGCATCCATACTCAGGCCTCCATGTTTATCCAGCCAATATTTCCCACTCAGCCATATCCCCAGCCCCAGTCTTTCAGTTTTGACCCTCTAGTTTCTTTTTAAACCTTTTCCTCTGTAGTAGTGTAGAACCTTCAAGAACACAAGGCGAGCACTCTGTCACTGGACCACACCCCAGAACAGTGCATTTTTAAAACTGTTTCCTTTATTTTCCATTGAACTGTGAGTTCAGTCCTTAATTTTCCATATTTCCAGGAAATATTTGTTCCTTAGCGATATCTCCTTATGATCAGAAGACAGAAATCAGAAGGAACAATGAGGAAGCGTGAGTGCAAAGTGCCTGCTTCACATCCTACTCCGTTAGTGACATCACACAGCTCCTTAATTCTTGACTAAAATTTTGATTAAGATAGAAGATGTTCTAGTTCTTTGATGTTAAATATTCTTTAATTTGGAGCATTGGCAGTGATGGATCACTCAATGTAATAAATATGTTATCCCAGATCTGGAGACAACCTTGAAATGTCACCTTCCTTCCTTCCCTGCATCTTGCAAGTACCTCAGCATGGAACTTTCTCGAGATCTTTAAGAAAGTTTTCATTGCTTTTGTTTATGCATGTAGATGTGTGTGCTTTGGAGGGTGGAGTTCCATGTGTCCCAGAAACCCAGGCCATGTAAAACTTCATTCACTTTCTGTTAACCAGTTCCACTTCTCAAAGCTCGTGTCAAAGGGTTCCAGAGAGGATAGCCATTTCCTTTATTCAGAATCTAAGGAGTTGATTATTGAAAAGAGATGAACTCCACAGAAACCTTCTAGGCCAGAGGTATTTTTATTCCTGGCCCTTTTGAAGTGTAATTAGTAGCTGGAGGCAAAAGCATATCATTCAGAAAATTGTTTCCATTGCCGTTGATGATTGGAACAGGGAGCATCATTGCTCCGCCTTTAAATTGCGGAGGCTTCAGGTGAAAAGCTATAGAGGCGGGAGTGGCTGGGGTTGGAAAGTGAGCCATGAATTGGCCCTGATTAAATCCATCTCCCAGGGTGGTAGAAAGAAAACAGAACTAGTCAGTTGTGGAAATAGCAGTGCAGAAGGCAGCTGCTAGGATGCAATTCTCAATAAGATATCAGACAAATGATTTAATAGCAATATAATTAGCTTTTTCTAGGGAAAAAAATGTCTACTGCCATTCCCGACTAGACACTAGATCTTTAAATATACACCCCAGTGCTTTGCCTGTAGAAGCTGTGTTGCTTTTCTTTATTTGGACAGACATTGCATTATGTTCAGACTTATTTCTTATGCCACATTCTTACACTTGGCCATTTGTTTGGTTTTGTTTTATTGTATTTTGAATTATTAATCACCAAGAAGATACTTTAATGTTTTAAAAGGAATTATAAACATCATTAAAATGGTGCTGTTTTGAAAAAGGACATGGGTGCTGGCTTATGTTGTTAGAAACAAACCTCCCTCAGACTGATTTCAACCCATGATCGGATTACTGAAAGTGAAAACAAGAAAAAAAAAAAAAAAACCCAGCTGGATAAGGAAGTCAGCCATATACAAGTTGATGTACATTTTCTGGAATGAAAGTGCACACCATCTTTAGATGTCATAATCGAGCATCATATTTGACAACATGTTCTATTTCCGTCTTTATTTCCCCTTCCCCTTGTCCTTCTTTCTCACAGTCAGGTTCTGTATCACTGCTGCCAAGGCAAAGCAGTGGCAGGGTTTTTCCAATCTGCAGAGAGATTTTAGGACTTTTCAAGGCACACAGAGCATTCATTAAATGTGGTTTTAAGGCCTTTCTTTTAGGCTGTCAGTCATAGATGTCAATTTGGGGAATACCACTGCCGTAAGTATCTTCAGCCAGTAGCTTCGGTTGGATCTGGTCTCTAATCTCTACAATGTATTTTCTTATTTTAAACACACACACACACACACACACACACACACACACACACACACACACACACACATATCTGTATATGAATGCACATATATGAATATGCATATGATTAAGTTACCCATATGGAATTTTTTGGAGGTTATAATTAGATTACAACATTTTTCTCTTTTTAAACTTTTTTAAAGCTGGGCATTGGTGGCGCACGCCTTTAGTCCCAGCACTCGGGAGGCAGAGGCAGGCTGATCTCTGTGAGTTCGAGACCAGCCTGGTCTACAAGAGCTAGTTCCAGGACAGCCTCCAAAGCCACAGAGAAACCCTGTCTCAAAAAACCAAAAACAACAACAACAAAAAAAATAAACCAATTTTTTAAAAAATTTATTCCTTGTGTCTTTCAAATGATGCATCTCAATCTCATTCATTTCCCATCCCTGAAGATCCACCCTCTGCCTTTGCAGCCCCCCACCAAGGTAAAATTTAAGAGAAAAAAGAAAAAAGAGCTGGGTGGATTTTATCATGGAAGCTGTAGTGTTCCATAGTGAGCCGTGCAGTAAACCCTTTTATCCATGTATCTTTACTTGTAAGTGTTCATTGCAAACAGTCATTGGTCTGGTGGAATGCCACTGGTTTCTGCTACACTATGGATGCTGGTCCATCACCAGAGCTCCTCTTGATTATCCTGCTGTTACCCTGGGTTGTGGAGATCCTGCATCTTTGGATCTGCAGGACTGGTCCCTTCATGTGCTCCAGCAGATTGCAGATGGGGTGGATGCTGGGGTGGGCCAACTCAAAGCCCTCGTTCTGGGCCTGGGTAGTTGTAGGGTTGGTAGGCCTGCCTGCCAGCTCTCCCTTGTCCTCACCACCAGGGTGAGGTCTGCTACATTGCCCTGGCTAGTTCATCCTTTGCAGTGATATTCAGGGGGCGAGCCCAGTTCTGCTTTCATGTCCTCACGGTCGGCTCACCTATTACCTACACCTTCAGAGTCAGCTCCACTGTGTTGCCCAGGTTTGTCATAGGGACCACTCTCCCGAGTGCTGCAGCAGATGGGGGGCAGGACCAGCTCTTGCACTCTTAGGACCCCAAGGCCAGCTCTCTCACCTGCCTCAAACACTGACGGGCCAGGGGTGGGGGGAGGGGACATCCCTCTCCCACACATGCCTCCATATCACAGGTGACTAGTGGGGACAGCCCTTCCATGCTCACAGTATCAGGGCTGGCTCGAGTGTGGCACCTCTGCCAATGCGGTTGGCTCTATTGTTCTGCCCAGCTGAGGTGCAGGGCTCACAACTTTGTGAGAAATTTAATGTCTCTTATGTCCCTCATGAAAATATTTCTAGTGAATCTAAAAATGAGTAAAAAATAAAATAACATTTTAACTAATTACATAGTGGGAGATTTAAAATGAGAAAAACACAAAGGAAAAGCTTAATTTGATTTCAGAAGATACAACTTAAAATATGGATATACATAAACATATAGAAAGAAAACTAAAGAATACATACATTGCTCAAAGTAACTTATGTTAAAGGAGAAGTGATTGACATGAGGTCTTTGTGAATTTATTCAAAGCACCGCCTGCCGTTTTAAGTCTTAATTAACCATAATGTAATAAACTAATATATTATTTATTGAATCAAAGTAATTAGCAAGCTAGTATAGTGATACACTCTGGAGGCTTGGACAGGAGGATCATAAGTTCAAGGTCAGCCTGTGCACATAGTGAACCCATGTCTTAGTAAATAATCAAACAACAGATAAAAGCAACTGAGAATGTGTGAAAAAGTAGACAATTGATATATAAGCTGTACCAAATATCTCACAGGAACCAGACTTTAAAACAAAGATAATGTCTTCATTTGGTGGCCATAATGATGATAGGTTTTGTGGCTTTCCTAGAATCTGGAAATACTCCTATCTATCCTTCAAGTCTGTTCTAAGGAGGATGCTGAGAAAGATGCCAACGTTCTTCTAAGAAGCAAACCAGTATCCCCGCATGAAAAGGAAGGGCTTACAACTGGATTGGTAGTATTATGCTTGGTGTCCTAGCATCACCTCATTCTGAAGAATCCACAAGCCTATTGTCTCGTTGACTCACAAGCAAATGCTCCGTCAAATGTGACCTGGTACAGATAAAACACTGTGATGTTTGTGCAATTGTTATTTCTTAAATTTTCTGCTTGCATTCAATGCAATAACTTTGTTTCCATCTGCAAAATTACTCTCAGAGTACTTCTTACAACTGATGTACCTGGTTCAGTTTAACCGGAGCCAACGATGACTGGAGGCTTAACGACTATAAACATCTGTCTAGTCAGTAAAACTGATGGTCCAAATAAATATCACCCCCTCCCCGAGAAAAAAGTCAAGTCAACCTAACCTCATAGGTTATACTACTACTAACTCAATATGGACCATAAAATTACACGTGATGGCAAACTGCAAAACTTATAGGAGAAAATAAAGAGGGAAATTTTCAGGACCTACTAGTTGCAAATATGTGTTAGATATCATGCTAGAAGCATAGTGAATGAAAGAATTAATAACATGAGCCTCATTAAAACTAACAACATTTGCTCCTAGAAGACCTTGTGAGAAGGATGTAAAGGCAAGCTACTGACTTTGACTTGTGGTTCATATACGTGAACTTAACTGTGTGGTTTGGGGAGCATAGTTATCGGAAAGAGTGCTTGCTTAAGATGTGCAAGGCTGTGGGTTTCGTCCCTGGCACTACAAACAAAAGTGTGAATTGTTAAGTGGCACATTCATATCTTAGAGTAAGACTCGGACATGAAAAGGAATGCTTTATTGCTTCATACAGCAATTTGAGTTGATCTCAAAGAATTATACTAAGAGATAAAGCCCCTATCAGAATGCCAAGCGCGGTTCTATTTATATAACATTTTTGAATGACAAATGTACAGAGATGGAGACCAGATTTCTTTATTGTGCTATTGTAACATAGTCATGCAAGTTTTGGCTGTGTGTGATCCTACCACATAACAAAAAGAATCGAGAATTAATCATTCCTTAAACTGATGTGGATGGACAAAAGACTTGATGTGCTTAAATAATTTTCTCAGGTTCACCAAACACATAATGGTGGAAAGCACCACCTCCTAGCTCCTGGCTGCTGGGATTCAAGGTGTACACCTGGCTTCTATGATGTTTGGCTGACTTTGCTTTCTGAATCTTCAGGCAAGCTTTAATGAATCCTAAATAATATATCACCACACATCAGTAGTGGGGCTTCGATTTATCTAAAGCCTTTTGATTTTGTCTTTTGAGACAGGAGCTCACTCGGTAGCCCAGGCTGTCCTTGGACTCATGGAGATCTTCCCACTTTTTTCCCTTTTTGAAACAAGGTCTTAATACACAGTTTATACTAGATTTGAATGATTTGAATGGCCTCAAACTTGTGGTCTTCTGGCATCATTCTCCAGGGTGCTGGGGTTACAAATGAGTGTCATCACATCTGAAAAGTACAGAGTTAAAAGTTTGTGTTTTCACTGAGCATACTACTTTCCAAAGGCCCTACTCCTGAATTAAATGGTAATTGTCTTTGCAGGCATGACTTAGAAGCCATACTTAAGAATTTAAAAGGTGAGATTAGACCTTAGCTATAGTCATACTCGCTTCAACTTGTGTTGTCCAAAATATCTGTCAGTGCTCCTCATACTCCAAGGATCGCTGGAGGAACCTGCAAAATACTAGCCCTCATTCAGTCAGCATTGGTGGGCATAGGGCTTTGCCTCTCTAATAAGCTTCCCAAATGGTAGCAACGCTGAATTTCCCAGACTAATATTCATCAGCTGTTTGTAAGTAGGTTTTGTGACTTTTGAATGTGTAGAACAAATGCTACCAAAGATGCTTAGGATGCTGCATCAGTGACACTCAATGGATAGGGAATAAAACTATTATGGAAATCTTTAAGAAAGAGGTAGATTTTTTGAAAAATTATGTCCAAAAATTATTTGGACTACTGAAGGGAAACAAGAAACTGGCATTTTGAGGATGGAAGAAAAAGCTCAAGAATTAAGAGCACAATGTTGAACTGATGCTGTGTAGTCTGTTACTAGAATAACAGCTGTTTTTTTTTTTTTTTTACATGTAATGTCTAGTTTCAAGATGCATGAGTGTGGTGATATTTTGTTTATGCTATAACAAACAAAGCTTGCCTGAAGAATAGAGTGCAGAGCTAGCCACACTAGTTAGCAACAGAGGCCAGGCAGTGGTGGCACACACCTTTAATCCCAGCAATCAGGAGACAGAGACAGAGGGATCTCTGTGAGTTCAAGGCCACCCTGGGCTATAGGAGATTGAATCTGTCTAAAAGAGAAACAGCTCACACAAAGGTGATCCCAGCACTTGGGATCTCATGCCTTTAATCCCAGCACTAGGGAGGTGGAGACAGTAGGGATATAGCTGTCAGAGGGAGGAAATAAAGCAGGAGGAGACAGGAGCTCAGATGCAGTCTGAGCAGTCGTCTGAGGATGCAGTCTGAGCAGTCCTCTGAGGATGCAGTCTGAGGAGCAGTCATTCTGGGGTTTGTAGATAGGGATGATGTTTCAGGATTCATAGGGACAGGATCGCCCCTTCAATCTGAGCATTGGTAGTCTTTCATTTATTCAAAGGTATGTATGTTTTCCCTCTCCATTATTGAATACTGTGAAAACATTGTGCCATGGGATCCTGGATGTTCTACTTTAGTCATTAATTATCAGTGCTCTTTTATCAGGCGTTATGAGAGCTGCCATGTTCCTAAGGTAACTAAAACTTGATACGGATTTATGCTTTGAAGAAAACTAATCAAGGAGGATCAGAACTGGGAAAACGAAGAGTGAAACTGTGTGGTATTTCAAAGTGTGGGTTTGCTTTGTGATCTATATTTTATCAGCTACCAGCTCACATTTAGTAGTGCATTTGCTCTTGAGTCATCAAATTCTTGTGCTGCAGTAGTTTCTTTAAAACATCAGCACCAAAAATGAGAAAGGACTATAGAGGAAACTACCACCGACCGTATTGCAAGCAAGCCTTGACTTGTGTCTCAAGGAGTCTGTGCTTCCGACTGTCTGGGACTAATCTGACATGGCTTTCTTTCTTCCTCCTCCCTTGAAATAGCTTGCAATGCTGGAAACCATACTGGTGCAACCAACTGCTCTTGACAAGCTCACCCTCTCACTTTTCTCTTGCTTCCAGTCCTGTCCCCACAAATACAAGTGTTTATATACACAAAACAACAAGCCAGATCACATGGCTGTGGGGCCTGCAGATAGTCACAAGGGCTTTGAAGGATTCACTCATGATGGCTCCTTCATGTAATCCCAGCACTCAGGACTGAGGCAGGACGAGCACTGTAAATTCAGGGCCCATATGAGCTCAGCTGTGTTTCAGGACAACCTGCACTACAGAGTGAGGCCCTTCTTGAATAAGAACAACAGAAAGGGGAGTTCAGAGAAGGAAGAGGGCAGCCCAGGGCCACGGCTGCTCTCAACTCCATTGTTTGTCTTCTCCATCTTTTCTTTTCATGCCTGATCCACTTATCTGTTTTCATTGGTGGGAGGGTTCTGGTTGCTTGACTGTTTGGTCACTGGGTTACTTATGCTTTTGTTATTCTTTACCCTTAGCAACTCGGCACTGTTTAAGAATTTTTAAATCGACTAACACCTTGTGTTTGTTGTTCAGATTCTCAGGCATGAATGTGACCAGTGAATTCAAGCAGCTGATCAGAAAGAGGTGTGAAATAGGTCTGAGGCTAACAGGATCACTCTTTCCAAGACTGGCGGCATGAGATTAGTTCCATCAGGCAGAAGTGTGATGTTGCTGGCCTTTCTCTCGAGCTTTTTATTGAGCTCCTAAACAACTTTGGTTTTTCGAGACGGGGTTTCTCTGTGTAGCTTTGGAACCTATCCTGGCACTCGCTCTGGAGACCAGGCTGGCCTCGAACTCACAGAGATCCGCCTGCCTCTGCCTCCGGAGTGCTAGGATTAAAGGCGTAGGCCAACAACGCCCGGCAAAACTTCTGATTTTTTAATACTCATAATCTCACAGTGGTTTAATCTTTGTTTTGGTTGGCATAGTTATGTCAACACTTACTGGCGGGTCAGACTGTACTAAGTTTAAAGTAAAACACATAATTTATCATATCTGTTTGGAAAAATTATGTTTGGATGAACTAAAGATTATAAAATTATATTTACATTAAGGCCATTTGGCTTTCTAAACTACATCTCACGACCATGCCAGAGAGAAAGCGTTAGATGCAAAGGGGACATTTTTCTAGGAAAACTTATTCAGGTGGAAATACTCTAAAGTGACTCAGTAAAGCTGAAGTGGTTAGAGAATTAAGACATCTATCTCTTTAAAAATAGAATACACCCTAAAAATATTGGTGTTGTTCTCTGTGGAATATTTATCCTATAAAATACCAGTTCTACATACACGATAAAAAAGATCATTGTGAAAATTTTATTGACTGTTATCTTTGAAAAATACTGGGTTTCCAGGGCCCTGTTTCAAACTTCTTGAAAAGCCTCTTGCTTCATGCTGAGATTTGCAGAAAATATGGATTGATTTTCCTCTGTGGGTATCAGAAGGGCATATGCCTAAAGAAAAAAAAAAAAAAACTGTGTAACTGAATTGCCTTCCTTTTCTCTTGCCTTTCTGTAATCCTCTCACCAGAAGTCATAGAATTTAGTAGCACATTACCTTCCCCATAAGATCTTGATGCCATTCTACTCCTCCTGTGACCCATTGACACTCTTATGAATTTGCCTTACAAAAGACTTCATTACGGAAAGACCAGAGATTGTCATGGTCTAGTGTGTGCATCTGGGAGAACCCAGAGGAATAGCATGCAGCCCTCATGTAAAGGGTTAATGTTTAGCTTTAGAGTCGGACAGCTCTGGGCTCCTTGCCTGAACGTTCTGAGTCAAAAGATTTGGATCGGGGCCCAGTGCTATTTTAACCAGCTGCTCAGTTTGTACTTATCTTTGGGCAAATTTGGGAAATAATGATGACAGATTTCATTCTCATTTTCTTCATTCATAATGTGGGGAATTTAAAAAAAATGAAAATAGACAATGTGAATGACGATATAGCCCTGGAAAAGTACCCAACATGATGCTTGGAACATGATGCATACTGCCTAAGTGGGAATGCTCCATCTTTCGAGGCACCGTGGGAGAAATCTGACTAGCCCTGTAAAGAAAGTGGAAATCATGTCCTTGAAATTCAGGCCAATGGGATTCAGACCAATGAAATTCAGACCCTCTATTTAGGAAAAGGGATCACTCTTTCTGCTGGTCTTTCACTAAGGGTATATCATAGAACTTGCCTTTCCCATTCATTAGTTACTCTAGTGTATGTCATGAATCCTTACGGACATCATCTCCCTCCCTTAGGCTATCCAGATGAGTGTGGGATTGTTACAAAGCAAGGAATCACCTATCCATTCACTCATGAATTCCACACGTGATAGAGCACCTGCCATCTGCCAGTCATTTTTCTGGCGGAGAGAGGTGTGTCAGTGTACCAAGCAGCAGCAGTAACAGCAGGCCACTGTTAGTCCATGCTCAAGACATGCTAGCCATTGCTATGGAGTGATAAAAAGCTCTGCCAGTCCTTTGTGTAAGCAACATGTTACGATGACAAGAAGTATGAGGTAAGTAGGGTTGTAGCTATCTTACTGAAATCATAGGGTCCTCATAGAGTCCATATTATAGGGATTATAGCTAGAAGGAGTCTCAGCACTTCTGGGAGGTATTTTAGTGTTTGCCCAATTTATGCAGAGTTGGTAGATGTCTATGCACCATGAGTGTGAGGCATATATATTGGGAAATTACCAATACGGAGCCAAGTGGAAATATAAGGGAATGTAATAGGGAAAAGCCTTACTTACAGAGCAACCTAGCCAACCGGCATGGCAGCGGTCTGTACACAAGCCCAAAAGTGAAACCGAAAGAGAGATGCAGTCCCCTCCAAGTCTCGCTCTACGTCACCCTGACCACACCCTCACAAGCGTGGTCAAGCACACCTGTAGCCAGCCCCTAAGTAGGAGTGGCTACAGCTTCCCCTACAGGCATAGTTTTATGTACTTGGTGAACAAACTAATCAGTGACTGAATCAGGGTCAGGCTCCCATTAAATCCCTCTCATTAAGCAGGGCTCATATTTTAAAGAACCTAGCGGTAGCTCAATTCATAGGTATTGACCATAGAAAAAGAGCAAATTTTACTAATTCACATAGAGTGTGCAGTTGAATTTGTAGTCACTGACCATAGAAAAAGAGCACATTTTACTAATTCATATAGTGTGTAGTTGAATTTGTAGTCACTGACCATAGAAAAAGAGCACATTTTACTAATTCATATAGTGTGTAGTTGAATTTGTAGTCACTGACCATAGAAAAAGAGCACATTTTACTAATTCACATAGAGTGCGTGAATATATGTGTTTAAAATAAAGACAGGTGAAGGAGAGGGCAAGATTAGGTTATAGCACTTTGACTACATTTTTTGATGTTTAAATTGTTTTGTTAATGGAAAATAAAAATGTTCATACAACATATTATGATCACAGTCTACCCTCTCTCATCCCCTTCCAGATTTTCCCCATCCCCCCACCCATCCAATTCCATCCCTTCTCTCCTTTCTTTTGCTCTTAAGAAAACCAACAGGCAAATAAAAGAGACAAACAATAATAAAAGAAAATGAACAAACTAACAAAAAAGAAACAAATGGCATGTAAAATGCATACACCCACACAAAAGCCATAAAAACATAAAATCAGAAGTCATAATGTACAAGCAAAAGACGGGTAAGGTTTAAAAACTGCTCCCCAAAAGCATTGTTAAGCAAAAGAATTCTTCAAAAATACTTTTGAGCTTGTTTTGTGTTGGCTATCTACTGTTGAGCATGGGCCCTGCCCTTCGGTGTCGTTTGTATCTTCAGTGACACTGCCTTGGATAAACTAATTTTTCATTTGCAAGTAGTAGCCTAATGGGAGCTCCTGTTGGTTTCTCCATCTCAGCACTGGGACCATGTCTGACTTAAACCTGTGCAGACTCAATGTGTACTGCCACAGCCTCTGTGTGTTTGTACATGCATTGGCTCTATTGTGTCTAGGAGGCCTTGTTTCCTTGATACCATCCATCCCCTCTTGCTCTCACAATCTTCCTGCCTCTCCTCCACAGAGTTCCCCGAGCCCCGAGGGTCTGCAGTGGGCATCGGGTCACCTACAACTGGAGTTCCGAATGGTTGTGAGCTGTCATGTGGGTGTTGGTAACTCATCCCAGGTCCTTTGTAAGGGCATGAAGTGCTCTTAACCACTGAGCCATTGCTGCGGCCCCACTTTTGCAGGTTCTATCATAAGACTATTCTTGTTTTTAGCAAACCTGTGTCTCTCTTCAACTAGTCATTAATGTTTTCTGCTTGAGCATACCCTCAGATTTTCCCATGCTCCTCTAGTGCTCTTTGACCCTTTAGAAATGCTTTGGCATAGCTTGTCGACTGACAGAGTCCAGATGCTGACACTATAGCAGGGATCTATGGAGAGGACACGGGTGTTTGGGAGCAAATCTTCTCTTTCTGTTTGATCTGGGGGTGGGGGTAAGGAGAGATTTAAAGTCACACAGTCTGACCCTCCTTCATGCTTATGGCCCTCCTTTTCCTGACAGAATCCTTGTGATGTGCAAATCGTAAGAATGGGCTTTGATGCCTTCTTTAAATACGTGTAATCAGAATAATGCTGGAAAATTCAGTGTCAGGGCAAGATTGGGCATGATGCCAAGACATCCGCTGACTTGATGCAAGAGCAAACTCAAGAATTGTCCATGAGTCAACGAAGCCTGGTTTCTATAACACTTGGGCTTGTTTACTATAAATTAAGTCATTTAGTTCTTTACCTTCCCTCAGTGAAGTAATAGTTTCATCAAAACACAGTCTAATTACATATTATGAGCGAGGCTGACCTTAGTCAGATACAATGCACACATTTTAAATCTGGAGATATTTCTGAATGGGACTAAGTCAGAGTAGAATTAGAAGGATGGACATGTTAATATTTTGGTAACAGATTAAATGCTTTTTGATCCATCACGCTTCAGTTACTGGAAGCCTTCGCTTTATTTTGGAATGCTTATTGTACGTCTCTACTTAGGTTGACAAAATCAAGTAAGACACTGCTTTTTCCGTTGAGAGAAGAAATATTTATGTCAAGGTCATAGGGAAGTAGAAGGTTTAACTACTAGATTGCTATGAAAATAACAATAAAAAACCCCTACTACTGGGTTTCACCAGAGTCTTATTATTTATTGCAAACAATTAGTTCCTAAAAGAAAATGAATTATTGACTGTAAAAGTATGTTTCCTAAAGTGTCCTGTACCTTTTGACATGTGGCAGAGAGAAAATTGTCAACATTTTGGATGTTAGTGACATTCAGTGAAAATTTAGAAATTCCAATAAACTTACTCATATTTTGTGCTATAATTAATCTTCTAAGTCATTAAAAGCTGTGTCTCTGCTAGAATGATTTAAGCTGATGCCATAAATTTTAGAGTAGGTACTTTGAAACTATTACATAGTGTAAATAGAAGAGAACTGAAAAGGAACCTATTGTTTCTACAGAAACATTTGACAGACATTAAGTGTCTCTGTGATCTCAGTTTGTCATGTGGATAGACCAGAGAAAAACAACTGTTGGTTCTGCAGTCTACGTGGCCTGAGCACAATACCTGGTGACCAGGGTTACTTTGCAGGAGTGGTTTCCCCCTTGGCTTGTTAAAGGTATGTGAAATGATCTCTCCTAGTCCTTCACAAAGGCTTTGACTCCAGCACACTGCCTTTGTTCAACTTTTACCTAAATGTCTGCTGCCAGATTAACTTGAGCCTCAACTTCCTCATGGAACCTTTGTGAATTACAACAGCCCTCAGGGTTCACCTGGCCTCACAATACCTTGGTGCTTATTGTTTTTGACACATGGTGTTCAGCAGTGCTCCACTGAGAAGTTGGTTTTCATTTTGATTATGTAATTGATGGATGATTCAGTGGAATATTTCTTTCTTTTTTTTTTTTTTACATCCAGAAGACAAATGTTAGTAGAGGATAGTTTCTCCCTGGTTCACTGTTAACTTGAAGAAGCAACTCTGAGCTGAGCGTGCACCTTTGTTCCCTCCTTCAGTTGTTAGGTAATCTCCAGATGGTCCACTTTAAATGTGGATCTCTAGGACTTCATGTTCCAACTGGCAAACTGAGTGTGTGATCCTCATCTTTACTTCCACAAGTCCTTCAAAACAGAATGTTGAAAAAACTAAACATTATAAACATACGAAGATAAAGAACATAGGACAGAGTCTTTAGAAAATAAAGCAAGAATGTATATTTAGAAACAAGTCGTTTCAACTGAGGGCTCATCTTGAGTGAACACTAACAAAAGCAAGCAGACCTGCCCTAAACACCAAATCTCAGGCCTTGGCCATGCCAATATACAGAGAATAGGTTTTACTAGAAAAGCATTAGATAGATTAAATTACCTGAGCTTATCTGAGTCAAGAATAATTCACAAGTCAAAGAGTAGAGCTTTTAAAAGATGGACACAGATGTAAACATAGAGGAAGGGCCTGGTGGGCTCATGTAGGTGTCAACCTTATTGGGACGTGATGAGTTGGCTGCTTGTGACAGTGTGTGGTTTGCATTTAAGTTAGTTAAATTAGTTTTTGTTTGTGTGTTTGTTTTCGGTTTTGTAGTGGTTGTGGGATATTTCTTTGCACAGGTTATTAGGTAGGACTCCAGACAAAAATAGTCAGCTAATGTCCTCCTGATAATTGAATGGTAGGGATTCCACATAGGATTAGCCTAACTGTTGCCAGCCTTTACCCTGTCTCCTGTTTCTACAACACTGGCTGTATATTTCATCCTCTCAAGACATAAAGTAGTTGTTCTCTAGAGAATTGAAAATATATGGGTGGACGGTCAGAACTCTTCACGCACTCACTGCCCTGTGAACAGTCATCATCCGTTGTGGTATCAGGTAGCACATCCAGGAGTCTCAGGCTCTTGGGGGGGGGGTGACTTCAAAGGGAATAAGAAGAGCAAGAGAGGAAGGCGGTTGGGGAGAGGTGGAGGGATGGGATGGGCTTAGTAGAAATTGAAATGAGGAAGAACCAAAAATAGGAAAAGATAAATCTAGAAAATGGAATTGATAGGTAAGAGAAATTGAGAGATGTTCCAATTATGAGAAAGCAGAACAGCTCCTAAAATCTCAACGGTAGAACTGTAACAAAACTGGAAAGCAGTGCATTCAAAATCCCCAGAGTAATCAGTGGTCACCTTATAATTCTCTAACCGCCCACCACGAGGATGTAGCTAGGATAATGACAGCAGCTTGCAGCACGGCCCAAGAGCCTTGTCCAGTGGCTGAGCTCTGGTAAAAAGAACGCTGGGGACAGGAGCTGTCACAGGCCACTGCTTGCCTACCGGAGAAAAGTCAATTTAGTTCTAGCAAATTAAATGCCAGTAGGACCGAAATAGTTTGATAAGGCTTTATTGAAAAGTTGGCAAGATAGGAAGGGGAGAAAGGAGACTAAAGCTGTCATCCTCTGAAATAGGTGAAAAACAAATATGCACAGACATTGGTGTGTAAGCCAGAGTTTCAACATGCTGGGGGAATGAAGGTAAATAGAACAGTTGGCTAAGACTGGTGAGGGCTTAGGTCTTATTAACAGGGTCTGGGGTGGGTGGGCAGAGGACTGCTGTGTTTATCATAGGTTTTTATCTTTTAACTGTATGTATATACTAGTATTAAAAGATCATGTAAAATAATCATTTTGTATTTCCAACGCATTTTATATTACACACACACACACACACACACACACACAAACACACACACACACACATTCTAATTTTTGTAAGCTTTATTTTATGACCGTGAAGGACTCTAGGGTATATTTGCTTGTATCACTTGTTCCTAAAAATTTAAGTAGCACTTCCTGAGTTTTTCAGTACCTGATTGCTTGCTTGGTACCTGGATGTGACAGCAGAGGGAACTCGGGCGAGGGGCTCTGCATTCTCTAGGTTAAAGGAAAATTTCCGTAAGCTCTCAGCAGACAGTGCACAGAAGTGGGGTTACTTGGTGAAATCCATACCTAGGCTTCTGGATGAGTCGTAGAAACTTCATTGTAAGTCTCTATCCTGACAAAAAGCTGGGAGATCATTGTGCTTTCCCAGCAGAGTTGCCTTTCTCTTCTGATTCACAAATGTAAATATTGGGGTATTTTCTAAATTCTGGTCTCTATAATGGGTCTATGTTCAGGCTAATGGAGCATCACCAGGACACTGGTCACACATTGGTTTTTAACAACACAAGCTTCAACACATTCCTTCCTATTCCTCTTTCACTGGCCACAGGAAGTCACATGGCTCTTTGGTAGCTAGCACCTGTGATCTCCCTACCCAGTAGGCTCTCCAATTCTAATAGCTGAGCAAAGCTCAGATGCATTTCCTTTATAGCAGCCACACTGTTTGGGGATAAAGCCAGACTTCCCATCTGCCTTCTGAAGGTTTGATGACCAAAATGACAATATTAAATAGGGGGAAACATGTTTATTTATGTTCGAAAAGTCAAAGTTGCAGCACGGAGAGAAACCCCAGTAGTGTCCTTAGCCACTAAATCTGAAATACCAAGAAGCCCATGCCCCACTGTTTCTAGAGGGGGAGAACAGGGAAAGGCAGGGGAACAGTAAATGGTTTCTAGGGTTGTGGAGAACAGTACACTTGGGGGAACTGTGTGGGTTTGAACAGTCTGATTGGCCTACTGAGCACCTGGTGATTTGTAAATGATTCTCCTTGGGCCCCAAAACAATAGTGCATCACAAAAGTCTTATATGTGTCTTGCAGACTCCATTTTTCAAAGTAGAATCAAGGAAGGAACAAAAGTGTTTCCTGCCTTTAAGCAGACAAGGGAAGGGGTAGAAGAGTAAGCCTCTTCCAACCTTCTCCAATGAATCCCTTTCATTTCAAATAATGGTCATACTGAGTGTCATATTTGGGGTAACAGTCCCCGAGTGCTTTCATTATGTTATAAATAAGTTCAAGATCTCAAAGAAAGAGCTGCAGTGTCTGAACAAGGCAAGCTTTACTCTGGATGGGCTCAGAAAAGCAAACACAGAGACATGAAGTGCATCTGCTTTTTTAGTCTAACTCAGGTGGTGATTGTGTCTTTTCCACACAAGGAGAAAGGATCAGGGCCATCAAATTCCTAGAATGGAGTAGTGGGCTTTTGGGTAAATAAAAACTTTGCTTGGGGCCCCGGGGATGGAAATATTTCCATAAAGGTCTTAAAAGTTCCAGGGGAGATAAAAAGATTTTAATTCCTTGTCCTAAGCACAAATTGGATAATATTTTATGGAAAAGACTCATATTTGGCATTTCCTACCAGTGCCCTACAAAAATGAGAGGGTTGGGAAATGCAGTCTTACTATGGGGGAAGAAAAGCAGGGTGAGGATGTGAGGAGGAGAAACATGGAGACAGAAGAGCAGTAGTAGCAGCCAGTAGATCTGCAGCTCAGAGGGATGTGTGGAGCAGGCTGGGGAAAGCAAATCAGGATGTGCTGTGAGAGGTCTGGTTCCACTGCTACCAGGTGAAGGCCCTGGCAGGAGAGAAGAAGATGCTGTTTGAACACCAAACGGAGAGGTAGAAGGTAGAGGGCTGACCCCCAGATTCAGGGGGTGGGGTGCAATAACAAAAAAAAAATTTGTGCTGTCTATAGCATCTAATTTAGCCACAGCAAGGTAGAAATCAGAATGGTCACAATTTTGGCATAGTTGACTCCATTGACGTGGTTTTGGTGTTGTCCATACCTCCCTGGGCATCTTTTAAGCCTAAAGAAAGATTGCTAAGGAAGCATATGGCCAACCATGTTCTTTGATGGTTTCCTGTAGTCTTCTGTTTGCATTAGGCTGACTTGAAGAGTTAATTATTTGGTGAATTGTGGAAAAGGGAAACAGGAACTTGGGGCAGACTAACTATTCATACTCAACATTAGCAGGTTCCTTTGAGGAAGACAGAATAATGTGCTACTGAGATGATCTGCTGATGAGTGGGAACAGGAACAGGGGGTTGGGAATACCTAAGGTTGATTATGGGAGACCCTGCTCATTAATCAAATATACTCACCAGTTAGTTTAAGAAGTACAGTCTTATATGAACAAATGTGATTGTTCCTCTGTAGACTTTTTGTCTGGTTTTATTAATTAATGACAACTTTCTTCTTTTGAAAAATATCACATACAAAAGGTTTCAGAAATGTGAGTGAAATACTTAGTTTATATCCATAAGTATTTTGATTATATGTTGCAACATGTTGAATAATTAAATTTAAATATTTTTAATGATTCCTCATGTGCTATGTCCTTGGAAGATAATTGTAACACAGTAAAAAAAAAAAAAATCCTTCTAATGTGTTTTGATTTTATAACAAAGGAAGCATTAATGAACCTTTGTCTCATTACAATGCTATACCAATAGTGATTCAAATATCCAAATTAAAGGAAAAAGATTTACGATAAGATTAGTCTTTCAGGCAAATAACACTACTGCTTAGTTCATTCGGGGTTTTTTTGTGTGTGTGATTTTACAATTAGTATTTGGTTAAGATAAAAATGTACTAGTTAAAATGTTGACCTCTTTGATAACAAAATTTTAGTATTTTGTGAAAAGGTAATGGCATAATTATGAAGTTTCAGAATCAAAAATCAAAGTAGGCCATCTTAAAGTATAGATTTGGCTAATTCAGAATGAAATAATCAATAATACTATGGTAATGTATTCAAGTAACTCTGTGGTCCTCAAGAAATATATAGCACATTTTAATGCTGTACAAAGAATTTCACCTTCTCCCCGCCCTGTAACCTTAATTTACTTCATGAACAACTTCAAGTGTGTTTTTCCAACACTTTACTTAATTCCACTCATATTTACATTATATTTGTCCATCTTTATCACTTAACTTGTCATTTGTATTTAATCATAGGTGAAGCTACTGGGAAATAAAGGCCCTCAGTGGGAGCCCAGAGAGCAGAAATCAGCACAATATAATCAGAATTTTCTAGGTGTGTGCTTGACTATACACAGCTGATCTAGAAGCTACTGTCTCGGGTAATATCTATTTCTGAGTCAATGAGGAGGTCCTTTGCACCAGACATTATGATTTCAAATGACAGGCCAGTAATTTTGAATGCCATGGATGAAGTCAAAACGTCTCTAAGGATGTTATTACATATGGATTGCTTTCCTATGTACACTCTTATTAAGTCTGATTGGGGCTACTGCTGAATGACTGTAGTGGGTTGTCTTTTTTTTTTTTTTCTGGTGTTAGTAAAGATCAAATCAAGGCATTGTGCATTCTGGATAATCCTGGAATCATTAAGTTGTATCCTCAGCCCTTAGTGTATTTTTACATAGCAATATGAACTCTTCTAAGTCCATAATTTTTAATATCTATGAATTTTGTGTGTACAGCCACAAAGTCCCTCTAGTTCCTGTTTTTAATAAATCATTTGGCATGTGTCATTTCAAAGTAGTCTGGATGGGATTATTAAATGTATATTGTTGGAATTATAATGGGAAGCAAATCTTAAAAGATTTAAATTTGTGAAGATATACTGATTTTTAAAATTCAATTTCAAAACAACTATTTTCCATAAAAATAATTTAAACATCCCTTTCTTTAGTAATACATGTGAAATTCAACATAATCAAGCGAATCGCAGTGAACGTCACCACCCTTATGACACCCAGTGCTTCTCGAACAGTGGTCATACAGCACATTGCATCCTGGGAAATGCCTTAGTCAACAGTACTGCTCTTGGGAGATGGGCATGTTTCACTAGTAAGAATCCTCTTGTCTCATTTAAAACCCGAGAGCCTGGTTTGGGCCAACATTGTATATTCTGTTTGTTCCAGAAATCCCTAACTGTGTTTGGAATGTAAATGTGTCCTTTTCTCTACTACTGATTGCATGGGCCAGTTGTATCTACGCGTCTGAGTCTATAGAGTTTGTCATGAAACAAAAACTTGTGACTTATTAATTACCTGTGAGTTCTTGCACACCAAATGAAAATGTTTGTCAATGATTTTGGTGCAGGGTTGGTAATTTCCTAGTGTTTTGATTGGGTCTTAAATGACCTCCTGAGGCTAAATGATGACTCTTGTTCCCAGCTGATGGAGCTCTGGGAAGATGGTGGGGACCTTCAGGAAGTCTGTCATTGAGATCATGCCCTGTTGGGGGACCTTCCTTCAGTTCTGTTTGCTTCCCAGATGCCAGGAGGAAGCAGCCCTACTCTCCCCATCCTTTCCCACTGGGATGTTCTTCTGTCTTACCACAAATACAAAACTGTGAGGCCCTGGCACAGCTGATGGGATGGAAGCCTCAGTAGCCTCCTTTTAAGTTGTCTATGTGGAGTATTTTATCACAGCGGTGAAAGTTAAGGAATATACTATGGAATATAAATTGGAATAAATACTGATCATGTTAATCAAATGGATTAAAATGAAATTTTGGCTGACAGTGTTAGTGTGTTTGATGCCCCCACCCCTGGTGTGTGTGTGTGTGTGTGTGTGTGTGTGTGTATTAGTAAGAAAGTGTTTGAATCGAACACCCAAGCCATGCATTTTCTCGACTCTTCAGTAATTGTGAAGTGTCTGCTGTCTGAACATGTTTCTACTATCTGAAAAGATACTTGAAGATGAGGTATAGATAGACTCAGAATGAACAGTGCTAAATTGGGAAGATCAAAAAGAGATTTTATATTTTATCTATTGATAAAGCTGAATCTGAACCCCTAATACCAGATTATGATCCCACTGTTGCTTTATTCTTTAGAATTGACTCCAATTGTTTGGTCTCTTTCAAGAGTCCTTTGACCATTTAGCGTGACCCTCAGTTTAAGCCAGTGTGAAGTAGATTGCTAAAATAAGACTTGGGCCCATGTTTACTGACTCAAGATTTTTGCCCTCTATTTCAGACTAGTAGTTTTCCAGATTCTCTGAAGAGTTAGGGGTGGGGGTTGGTGAGATTTACTATAGGAAACAATTAGCATGTCTTATTCCTAGGTGTGCTATTGATTTTAATTATGCATGATTTAAAAAATGAATTCACTTAGGAGCATTGCTGAATCAGTTATTGTTCAGTTAGCTTTTGCGTAGTTTCTTATATACCAGAAATGTAACCTGTATTAAGTGTGGCCTGGTGCCTTTGAAGTCAGCTAGACCTGAATTTCCATCCCTGTCCCTCTCATCACAACAGGACAGCAAGTTCCTTAAATTTTTCCCTCATCTGTGAGGTGGGGAAAATAGTGAAACAGCTCACAGGACATTGTGTGAATGAAAACATGTCAGATGTGCACAGTACTCAAGGCACTTGGCTTCTGGTCATATCTGTGCAGCAATAGGAAATGTTGGGTTGTTAATAGTATCATTGTTTTCATGTATAGATCCTTAAATGCCATTATTTTTGAAAGGAGTTTCCTTCTTTAATGGTAGGTATCATTTTTCCAAGCGGGCTGACATCTCTCTCTATTTTGATTAAAATGGGAAAATGCAACTATTTCACATTTTTTCCATGATTTGAAAACCTAACACTTAGTTATAACTCAAGATCAGAGCTGTAACTTCAGTCATGAAGCAAGAAGGCCAGCGAGATAAAGTAGGTAGGCTTAGGCCCAAGTCTGGAACGTTACCGCTGGGACTGCACTCAAGTGGTCTCTCAGGCTTGGAGGCTCATGGACATCTTTTCCAGGCTTTCATTTGAGTTTCAGGTGTACTGCAGATCTCCCTGGGAAACCTTGTAAACAGGATTAAAGACAGGGAAGAGCAAAACTATTCTGTAAGCACCCAGTGAAAGCAAGGCACTTCTTCCTAAATCCAAAACAGCAAGAAACAGTTTACTAGCAATGAAATCAACTCACCACCTGTTTGTGCAACAGCATCAAAGAAACAAGAACGCTTTGATCATTTTTTCAGGCAGAAGGAAATTATGAAGCTCTCCACTGATAGTTCATGGAGAGATGGGGAAGCTGATCAAAGAAAACTGTTATTAATATGGACCAGAAATTAAAATCTGCATCCACAATGCTTTATTATGCTGTGTCCCTTTCATTGGTGAATTGCGTACTTAAACATGAGATGGTCATCTCATAATTCATTTGACCCTTATGGTAGCTTCTGTGTTCTCTGAGCAACAATGTTCAGCTGTGTACTTTTGATAATGGCATACGAATTGCATAGCTGAGAGATTGAGTGGGCCGTTTGGAGGACACATTTAGTTTAATCCTTTTAGGTTGCTGTAAACCCAGTTACGCAGAATTATGTAAGAGGGGACATGTTTTGACATTCTTTCATGATCTTTAAGGAAAACTCCCATAAGTTTCCAATTATGTAACAGCAATATAAGATTATAGATTTCACTTTGAACACTGTAATTATACAGTTGAGAAGCTTGAAGAAAAGCAAAACTATAATAGGACGAGCTGTATTTATGGGCTTTTTATTGTAAGGATGCACACATTTGAAATGGAAAACAAAAGAATCGTTTGCAAATACCACTCACTGCTGTGGGAGAAAAATCTTTTGGAGGAACACAAGAAGCAAAAGAAAATTTACTATTGTGTTCAATAGATTCCTTAAAGACAAAGACTATTCTGGAAGTGCGTAGTCCAGGTCTAAGCCAGTCTCCAAGGCATAGTTTTAACTCCTGCCTCTGAAGTTGTTAGGAAGCTTTTATCAAAGTAGAGAGGACGGTGCTTCAGGAGTAAGCCCGAGAAGGTAGAGCAATAAATAGGAAAATTCACAGACATCTCATTAAAAATGTATTGGTAATGGCAAGAGAACACAAGGACAGCAGGGCCTCATCTTTGTGCCCCACCCTCAGGAGCCCACTATACTAACATTTGCCTTTAAACTCAAGAGGCAGCCTCCCTCTGTGACATTCTAACTTTGTCTTACTTAGGAGAAACTGCTAACACAGAGACCCTCAAAGGAAGAGGGCTGAAGATCTTAATCCTTTAATATCTTTCTGAGTTGGTTATTCAGTGATTCATACCTTATTGAAACAGCCAAATTGACATTTGAAATTTAGTCAGATCATTGGTATTAGTTTCAGATGACTTCCTGGAGAATTCACTGAGGATGAAGAAGCAAGTTTATTAATTTCCCAAGTGTCCTTTGAGACGGCTTATGACTCTGGGCCCTTGTTTACTCCTTGGGTTAGGGTAGAAATCACTTAGTCCAGAAATCTCTGCACTCAATTGCTGTGAAACAGAATTAACAGCTTGTCTATTCACTCAACAGGGATGTTGTTTAAAATGGAAGTGATGTGATACCTGGAGAATTGTTTTTACTTTTCCAGAGCTACATTCTATGCTTATAAATCAATAAACTACCTGGAGGACAGATGAGTACGATACCAAGGCTAGTGCCAGCTCTGTGACATCATCAGACACTGTTAATGCTTTTCTGTGCAGGTCAGCAGTCTCTTGAATCACAGCCAGAGCAGCCCAAAAAGCTGCAGGACAGTATTGCTTGAAACCCAGGGTTTGTAGAGTAAAACATGCTGGCACCGGATAGGTACATGTGTTCACAAGTAACATTTATGTTACTCAAAGATGAGAAATTTAATTAAGAATTATACCACTTGCTAATTTCTCCATGAAAACTTTTAACAAAACAAACTCGTTGATGACTAAGAGACATTTAAAGGACATCTGGTACAGATCCCATAAACCACAGATAGATAGATACACAACCAGAAGGATAGATAGATAAAAGATAGATAGATAGATAGATAGATAGATAGATAGATAGACAACTACATAGATAAATGAATAGATAATAGACACACGACTAGATGGATGATAGATAGATAGATAGATAGATAGATAGATAGATAGATAGATAGAGTGTTGCTCTTACAAATTGTAAGTGCAGTGGTCCCATGCTAAATGACACCTCTGGGACCTTTTAGCATATATAGTTTAACAGATACCAAATCCATTTTGACTTGCAAACAAAGACTATTTCAAAGTGGCAGCATGTTAAAAGAGATGGCTCTCAAATAAATCCAAGAGTATACAAACAATGCCACCAATGTGATGTCTTGCTAATGAGAAGAAATGAGGGTGGGGAATGATTTAGCATTTGTGGATGATAAACTTCATGCTACACATAGGGTGAATTTTCCCTTTCTATATAAAGAAAACCCTAAACATCAATGGTCATAGCATAAGTGATTTTAAGATATCAGCTAGTAAGTGTGAAAAATAGGCTAGGTATAAAAAAAAGCAAATGAAAAGGCAACCATGACGGTTTCCTATCCATGCTGAAGGACAGGGAAAACAACTCCTGACTATAAGGTCTGAAAGCATGTAGGGAGTAGTGGAGACTGTGGCAATCCTGATTGCCAGCCTGACTGAAAGAAAAAAAACCATTTGGCACAGCTGATTGTTGCCGTGGAAACCTGACTTGATGTGAAATTTTGAACCATTTACCCTGGGATTATTTTGGGAGGCAGTTGAAAAGACCCCTGTAAGCCAAACAATCTACTTTTGCATCGAATTTGAAGTATGGTCATTTGTCTTCACCTTGTTTCCTGCTGTGTCAGCTAAATGAGCAATGTCTGTAAGGGCATAAGAGGAAATGTTAATGCTTCCCACCAAGGGAATGGGTGGAAGGCTATTTTACATTGTGCAGCTGAGTGGTTAATAGGTTGAAGTGTGTGGTGGCAGTACCATGCTTATATCCTGGTTGTCTACTGAGCAGGACTGCTAGTTCTTGCCACATTCCAGTTTTTAATTCTGTAAAACAGGAGTGACCACATATTTAAAGAGAGCATCCTTTATGAATGTGAAGGTCCTGTTTCCTGTTGCATGGTATGAGTTAAAAGACAGATGTGTAAGTCCAAAAGTCAGGATTGGAGTTCAAGTTCTACCACTATATAATTAAAACAGGAAATTAATTTTCCTGAGCCTTAAATCTCTCGTCTATAAGAGAGGAGTGACAACCCAAACTTCAAAGTCAGAATTCAGTGAGATAATATGGAAAAAAATGTTATTTTCTGTTGTTTTAAAATTCTTTAGGAGTTTATATTCATGCACACCTTTTAGGTTTTTCTGTGTATTAGAAAGAAGTGACATTGCATTGGTTAACAAATTGAGCTTCATGATAATAAACTATAACAGAAATTCTCAGGCAGGGTTATTTTACCCTTCCGATGACATTTGACAGTGTCTGTTGACATTTTTGCTTGCTACAGCTCAGAGGAGTACTGCTGGCTTCTGGTGGGTGAGGGCCAAGGCTGTGACTAAACATTGGGCGATACACAGGACAGCTTTGCACATCAGAGGACTCTGCAGCCCAAATGTTAATGGTGCTGGGCTGTAGGGACACTGGGCCACAGCTATATAATCACCATAACATTTAAGATGACGCAAAGAAAAGCCTGTTGTTGTTTTCCCTAAATATTACCTAACTCTAATAACCTATTAATTGAAATCTGAAACTCATTCAACAAAATATATTCTTAGAGGCACATATATCTGTTTTCTTGTAGTTACAAAAGATGCTATCTGATCAAAATTAAATTTAAATTTATTTTTACAAAAGCTTGTCCACAGAATGGGGTATCCCCCCCCTTACCCATTCATGTAAAAATACTACTTGAAATACAATAGTTTTTTTGTTTTGTTTGGTTTGGTTGGTTTTTTATTGTTATTTTATTGAGACAGGTTTTCTCTGTGTAACAGCCCTGGATGTCCTGGAACTCATTCTGTAGACCAGGCTGGCCTTGAACTCATAGAGTTGCTGAGATTAAAAGCATGTGACACCACCACCACCTCACTGAAATACAATAGTTTCAGTTAGAGTACCTCTGCTTTTTTTAAATACATGCATTTGCTTTCTATGATTTGCTTTATCAAAATTAACTTTTCTTCTTTTCCTGTCTTGGATAATACATTCCTAAATGTCATTAGGTAGGAGCACAGCAGGGTAGACTTTCAGATATGGGACAGGTGTAAGGTAGCAGGGAGCCCTACACAAGTAAGGAAGTGTGGATGTGGTTGGATTGGTGACATGTGTTTCAGTCAGCTTTCTGTCAGTGTATCAGGTACTTGAGATAATCACTTTGTATGGGGACAGGCATCAGTCGACAATAGGTTTGCTAATTGCTTTTGGGTCTGTGCTGAGGCTGCATGGGTGTTGTAGGTAGCACAGCCATTTACTTCATGGCTGGGAACACGGGACAGAAAGAAAGGAGATGTGGAGCCTCTCCTTATTGCCTCCAAATGCATGCAGTCAGATTCCCACAGCTCCCTGTAGGCTTTACCTCTTAAAGGTGAGGTTCTGCCACCTTCCAGTAGTGCCAAACTGGCCACTGATTATTGTCATGGGGCCTTTGGAGGGCAGTTCAGGTTCAAATCAATCATACGGCATTATCAGAATCCAAATAAGGCCAACAGTCCATTTTGGGGATGTCAACAAAGACCCAAGTGGGATGAAGGAGGGAAAGTTCTGATATTCCAAGCATCATGGGCAAACACCATAAGGATAGAAAGATAGCTTTAAAGCTCGATAACTGGGAAAATGTTAGCATCCATGTGATGTACGTAAAGATAGCAACTGGTTAAAACCTATTGAGCAAAACAGGGCACCATGCGCCCATTGTGATGAAATAAGTAAAATAAGCTGAAAGTCTGATGAAAAATTGAATACCTGCAGAATAAAAATAACCTCCTCACCAAAAGCATTAATTAAAAGTGACACTAGTAACTGTACAGTAGAAACCCAGGTGGAAAGACCACCTGAATTAAAGGGTCAACTGACAGGGGAAGTGCTTCTGTGTATGTGTTTGTCTTACTGGATGATAAATAAAGTTCTGTTTGGCCAATGAGGCAGCAAGTTAGACAGGACTAGGAGTCAAAAAAGATTCTGGGAAATGTAGTAGAGAAGTGGTGATCCAGGCAGGAATGACATAGCAAGGAGACTCATATTTAAGAAAGGACAAACAGGAAGTGGGTCCCTTTTCCCCTCTGCTCTTCCTCCAGCGGCGTGATATGATCCACTGGCAAAGGGCGACGCCAATGGAAGGCGTCCAATAAGATAAGTCTTATAAAATATATAGATTTATGATAATTAAGATTGAGCTATCAGATGAGAATCCTAGTCATTGGCCAACCAGCATTTGTACCTAATATAAGTCTGTGTATTATTTTGTCCATCTACGCGGTGGGCAGAACTCAGGTGGCTGGCAGATACGGTAGGGCTCAGGCAGCTTTTGGCAGAAAGATTTATCGTAACAGTCAACATCACATGGTCTTAACAAGACAAAATCCTCTTGCCATCTAGTAAAAGCTTCCAGGGATGGAGCTCATCTTTATGGCCAATAGGATGGTATATTATAGATTCATTTGACACATTACAGTACCATCAGAAAAGACTACCCTGGGAGAAGCCAGCTGCCATTTAGTAGGGATGCCCAAGCAGCCTTTAAAAGGAGACCATAGAGTGGGGCCGTTAATCTGCTAATGTGTAGCCTTAATTGCTAGCCATGTAATAGGATGCACTTTTAAATTCTTTTAAGTCAAATTATCATTTATTTATTGAGTGTATGTATGCATGCATATGTGTGGATATGTATGTAGCGAGCTGGATTTCTCCATGTGGGTCTTAGGGACTGAGCTTCAGGGCCCCAGGTTTAGAAGCAAGGGCCTTTACATGATGAGGCATCTCAAAAGCCCATTTGTTCTTATTTTTAAAAGGAAATCTCCCTAAAGTATTTCAGAGGGCTGAAGTATCAGGTCAGTAACTTCATGTTCAATGGTTTTAGAAAAAAAAGATTATTTGTACTATAATTGGAACATTCCTCCAAGATTCTTAAAATTTTTAGTTACAAAAAAAAAGTCTTTTTAAAAGGGGTTCCTCATATGGGATTTTTGTAAGTTTTAGCTAAAAAAAAATGTTATCAGTCTACTTTTGACAGACATTAAGTGGCTTCCAATGCTATTATTTTAAAAAATGCATCTAGTTCTTTGTTATTTTCAACAATGCTATTAAATACTTTTGTTGACACTTTTGTGTCATTGTTTAGGTTTTGTTCAAGAGTAAATGCCCTGAAATCAAGTTGCTGCGTGAATGGTTATGCATCCTTTAGTTGGTTTACTCCTGTCATTCTAGGAAGCCTCATACAACGTCCTTAAAAGTAGATGGAGTTCATAACTTCATAGCTATTTTCCCCCACACTAGAAGATACTTTTTATAACAGTTAGGAATTTATCTGTTTGATTATCACTGTCCTCGGCATTGTGGGCCTGGATATGTATTTGGAGGAGCACTAATTACAAGCATTTAGTACACACTTGCTCTGTCCTTAGGAGATGAACTCACTTTTTCCTGGAATAGCTCTTATGAAGTAGGTGGTGTGAACCAAGGCACAGAGAGACTTTTGCCCACTCAGTCAGTCAGAGCTAGACACCAGACAGTTTTCCTTCAGTTTCCAAGTAGCCACTATTCTCTCACTTGCCTGCATTAATCCATGAACAATTAGTCAATATGTTTCTTTGAGTCTTTAACTACAGATTTCAGGGACTTCTTTTTTACTTGTTAAATAGAAGTATTGAGAGTAACCAACACTCTCTAGGATCTCAGTTAGCTTTATGGTCCTCCAGTGCAGCCCTGACTTACTACCTAGTGATCTGCTTATTGAATTAATACCCATACAGGCATAAACTATAAATCATCCTTACCCAGTGAAATAATGGAGTTATAAACAGTATATGTGCTTTGTATTGTAGATAAAATGGTGCACCTGGGCTTGCTGTCTCCAGGAGACGGAGCTTTTATTACTGTTCCTCAAACACATCATGTCTTCTGCCCCTCCTAGGCCCTTTGCTCCTGCTGTCCCCTGTACCTGGCTATGCCTTCTGATAAAGATGTGGTCAAGCTTTTGTTTGCTTTCATCTTGAAGATGCCTCTGTTTCTCAGATCCCTGGGTCTCTTTTAATGGTCTGTTCTAGGAGTAGTTCTTCCATCAGTTGTGTGAAATTCTTATTTCCTTAATAAATCATCTTCTCTTTTTAGTCTCAGGTATCTTATAAACTCAAATGTGTATCATAATGTCATAATGTCTCATGCAGTCTACAAAATTAAATATTTTTAATAAATAAATTTATTATCTCAGGAGTATATAATTTGAAGTTTCAAAATCTTGAGACAAAAATTTGAATATTACATACTCTTAATAGGAATTATGAAATAAAAATGAAATGGTGATGGTTAAACATGCTTACTTTCATATTACAGTTTGTATTCCATCTTTGGAAGGTGTTAAGAATCACAATTAGCTTTCATATAATAAAAGGTATTGTATTTGTGGTTTCTGATGTCATCTTTGCTTCTACCCATAGCATTAATTCTCTTTTTTTGGTAAGTGGGTGGTTTAGGGACATCAAGGGAAATAAAATCAATCAGACAGTTAGATGGAATTTTATTTCCAAGGCTAGTACTTAAGGGTGTGTTCTGTTACAGAGTTTTAATAACAACTCTTGTTTTCAAGTGTTTTTGTTTAATGCCAAGCCTCCTTGGCAACTGTAACAAGTCCTGTCCTTGAATGTTGCTCTGAATGAAATAGGATTCTTCTCTAACATATATATTTTTAAAAAGAGAACTCCGGGGAATGCTCTATGTTGTCACGTGACAGTACTGTACTTGGTTGGGAGCTAAGACAATAGCACAGCTTCAACACCAACACCAGAATCCCCAGGAGGTCTTTTCCTTTATTTAGAATAAGGACAGAGGGTTTTGTTGCTCATCTCAAACTGGAAGCCAAAGGCCAACTTCTAACAAACAGCATCAGACTTTTAAATATGTCATTGTTTATGCAAATCACCCATGATCCTTGGGTGCTGGTGAGCCTCAAGCACTCCTGAGTAGTTGGATATTAAATTGTAGTTTATTTATATTTGGTGTGTGGCATTTAACTTAGATAGTGCTGTCCATGATGATGAATATTGTTCAGTTTCCAGTTAGTATTTATGTTCCTTGTTCCTGGTTTTTCACACACACACACACACACACACACACACACACACACACACACACACACACACACACACACACACACACACACACACACACACACACACACACACACACACACACACACACCCCCGCTTAGCTTCACTACACCATGATTTCAAGAGAGCAGTTTAGAGGCTAACATATTACTGTGGGGAATGTCTAGGTTATTTAATTATCATTCATTTTTGGTACTACCGATTGAACTCACAGCCTGCAGCTTGCTAAACATAAGCTGTACCACAAAGCTGCTGCCCCACCCCAGCCCCTGACTATTGTTATATGTATTGTTATTTATTTATCAAATCAACTGATTTGGTATTCTCTGGAACATATTTCTAATTATGGCTTGAAATGAAGACTTAGAACTCTATTTTCTAGAAGTTATTTTCCGCATGTGAATGATATGTTTTACACTATTACTCACTATAATTTTCAGATTTAAGACATAATCTGGCAAATGTTCAGGGCAACTGGTAAAGTCAAATCATGATTATCTCAGAGTTTAGCCTCGTTGAGCTTTATGTCACACTTTTTCTGTGTGGCTTCTGCAGACAAGAGAGGGAAATTTTCCCTAAGCCTGAAGGCCCCTTTAAGAAATTGAGAAAGATTAGCGGAGGGAAAAACACATACAAACTTAGGTACTTATGAAAGGGCCTTGGGAGTCGGGGTGGGGGCCGGGGTGGGAATCACAGTATAGGGGACAAAGATATGATTGTGACTATCCCACTAGCCAGAAATATTCAGATGCATACCTCTTTTTCTGTAAGTGAGGTGGTATTTGCTAAAGGTAGACCACAAATATTTATTGGACATAATTAAAGCTCCAGGAAACCATCCCATGATCTGGTCATGAAAGTCGGTCCGGTAGGGTTGCATTCTTGCCTTCCATAGTGAGATAGTAGACTTTCAGGCTTAGCTTGGAAGACAACTGTGCATGTTCCTTTCTACAGGGGAGTATTTATACCAGGGGGAGGGGGAGGAAATGTGTGGAGAGGAAGAGGAAACAGAAGAGGACCTTGATCTAGAACCTTCTTTTAAGGCTGTTAATTTCCTTTTGATAAAAAAAAAACACTATATATATATATATATATATATATATATATATATATATATATATCAGCTTCACAGTCAGCCATAGTTTTGTCTTCTCATTCCCTGAGCCCTCACCTCTCCTGCTTTCATCAATAGGAAGTTCTTGCCCATAGGCTTTCTAGATACATTTCATTTGGAGGACGGCTAAGATCCTTTCCACGCCACTCCACACCCCTTTTTAATTCTGTTATCGGTTCCTAATCTTTATTTAGGACCGGGCATCTTTGGGGATGCATGCCGTTATCGGGAAGAAATTACTGCTTTGTGTATTAGAAGCCAGATTTTCAAGGGGTCTTTGCCAAGCAGGTATCACGTTAACTGTAGAGTTTTAGTTTGTTTTAGAGTGATTCTGATAACTTGGGCAATTGACTTGTACAGAAATGCTTGTGCGGGCAGGGGGTATCTGGCTCTTTCTCTTCTCGTCTGGAGCCCTGCGGTGCATATACATGAAATGCCTTTGTTCTCCTCTTTTCTGCCTGATTCTTAGGGTCTCTAAGTGCTTTGTCTTCGCCCCTCTGGTGTATTCCTTGTGCCTTCATCAGTGATGGAGTGAATAACTTTGTTTACATTGAACGGAGGTCTGGAGCATGGTTTTGTTTTGTGAGATGAGAGAGGATGGAGGGAGATAGGAGAGGAAAGCACAGGGAAGAGATAGGTAAAAATCAAAACAACGATAAAATTAAAAAAATCAATAAGACAAAAACAAGCCGGGAGTGGGTGTAGGGGAGGAAGAGCAAGCTGAGGCAGGGCAGGGGTCCCTGAAGTCGCGGGGGCTTGTCGCTGGGGTGGAGAGAGGCATCAACAGACCAGCATTTTCCCCAGGCTTGGGCGCAAGCTTGTGAAACTCCTCGTGTGTTAAAGAACCTCGGCTGGGATTTGCTGAGGACAAATGCTGTAATGTGTTAGTCATCCATTATCGGCTTCTATTTTTGCAGGTTCCGAATGATGACTGACGCGGGTCTGCGCGATAGCCCTCAGAGCCCCTGTCATTGCGAGCGATAAGGACCTCGCACGCACGTCCAGCAGCCAGAGCACCGGCTCAAGGCGCTCTGGAGGGCGGGCGGCTCCCGCGGGCGGGCGGAGCGGACTCCAGTGCCGCTTCCCACGCACCCGGACCAGACCAAGCGGACCGGCTGGCCGCACGTCGTCGCCCGTCGCCCGGGGCCATGAAGTAGCGGTGACCGCCAGCCCTGCTCTCCCGCCCGCCCGGCTGCTGCACGCTGCCCCGGCCCCAGCTCGGACATGGCCGGACGCGCCCGCAGCCGGCTGCTGCTGCTGCTGCTGCTCGCCCTGCAAGGCAGCTGCCTGGCCTTCAGAAGCCCACTTTCTGTCTTCAAGAGGTGCGTGGTGTTTGGCTTGTTGGTTTCCTTTCACGAGAGGAAGGTGGTTGGGGTGGTTTCTGTGCCTTAGAAATGTAGTAAGCAGGGTCCTTGGGAGAAAAAAAAAATCTCTACAAGGCTGGTTTTCTCTACCCGAAAGGACTTGGAATTTTAGCCTCTGTAACTTCTGAAGTGCCCCTCGCAGAGAGATAAAGCCCACCCATCGACCTGTAGCCAAGCTGACACCGGGCTTTCGGAACTCCAATTAGAAGTTGTGACTTCCAGAACTAATCGCTCTCTCTTGGGGAAATAGATCAGAAACTACCATACAGTTGTTTAGACTTGAATGCTTTCCTGTGTATAACAGCTGGAGGAATAAAATACCAAGATAGATCGGTGGCGGGGAGATCATTGGCTATAATAGCTCTCTAGGAAATATGGAGCTGTATACAGGCACCTCGTAATTACCATATGAAATATTTATGCACTTGTACATTTGCAATTCACATCGCAGTCCTTATTTCTTCCTCACATAATTGTACTTAGCAAGATTGTGGTTAGGGATGTTTTGTTGTTTGTTTCTGGTTAGTATTGTTGGACCCTCCTAGCTGACATAACGTTACTGGGTTACAGGTCATCCGTAGCCTTTCCACTAGAAAATCAGCCTGCGTGTGAGAAGGATAATGTCTTCATTAAGGAGAAATAAATATGTATTGCAGGCTTTTATTGAGCCAAACTTTAAGTGTGCCTGGCTTAGTTGCTGTGATTGTCTTTTGCTTACAAACTGGCTCTATGTTGTTCATCGACAATAACCTCTGGATATCAGGGTTGTTTCAGCTGTCGCATTCTAGTTTACATTGGATCTACATTAGTTATCCTTAAACTTAAGGTCATAGGATTTATCTCTGCCCTTCCGATTATGTTCAAGGCTGTTCAAATCATCTTCTTCAGGTTTAAAGAGACTACCAGATCATTTTCCAATGAATGCCTTGGAACCACCAGACCTGTAACTCCAATTGATTCATCTGATTTTGCACTGGATATTCGCATGCCTGGGGTTACCCCTAAAGAGGTGCGTGGATTTCTGTGCTTTATTTTCAACTGTTCTGTGGACCGTCTAAAATGAAAGCTAAAACAAGGAACCTGTATTTGCAGCTGTAGTAACTCCTTTGCTTTCAGACTCCCCGGAGGAGACGAGAATACTAGAAAAGGGGTAAGATTTCCAGGCAAAATATCCAGCTAAATTCTTTTTATTAAAGGGCTACTCATTTTGTTATTGTGATTTGAAATGGAACCTTGAAAATTTACATTTTGTGATTCTCCATGGATAAATTGCCTCTGTAATACAGCATCTAAATAGTCGCTAAAATAAGGAAGACGTTCTAATGAAGGAAATAACATTGAGCAGCTGTGTCTACCTGATTACTCTGTGTGTGTGTGTGTGTGTGTGTGTGTGTGTGTGTGTGTGTGTGTGTGTGTGTTTAATACCTTTCCAGGGCAGCCACAATGAAGACAGAAAATTCTGTTTGCTGCCAAGAATTTGAAGAAAAAAAAAAGAAAACATTCCACAGTTTGGAAAGTTAAGGAAACTATTCATACAGGTGGCAGAATAAATTTTCTAGAGATACAGTTTGAAGAAAGAACAGCAGGGCTCACACCGGTGTGTGGTAGAGCCTGTGAAATTGAACAGGGTTGCTAGGCATCCCATGTCTGAGCACACACAAGAAGCTAACACACACACATACACACACCGGTGTGTGTGCAAGGAGTTTCACTAAGCATGAAAAGGCCAGAATTCATTATGCTCTCCACCAGGCAGAACGGGATTTACGCATGTCATTAAAAGATAGCCCTCTGCTTTTGAAGGTCCGCAGACGGGAGAGGCCTGCATGTGGGAGAGCTGCAGTGGCTGGTGACTCATTCTTGCAGATAATGTACGATTTCCTCTTTTCCCCTTTCAGCACTGGGGAAGGAAAAGTATTCTAGTTATGGAGGAAAATGACTTTTGAAACTGACAGCCAGAAGCTCTAGAGAACACACACACACACACACACACACACTTGAGTATGATTATGAGTAACTACTTTACAGCTATGTAAGAAATGGCCCTCACTGTCTCTGCAGTCCCACGACACTGTGCAGATACCTCCCCTGTACATTTTGTTATTTCTGCCCCGACCCTGACTTTCATAATCACCTTATGTAATATTTAAGTAAGAGAGTAAGACCAGAGCACAAAAACCACAGCCCCCACCCAAGAAATGAACTTGCTGTTTATTTCTTTTCAGGTTTAAAACAGAGCTTTTACTATACTTTTTAAAACTTAACTGCTTATTTTTAATATAAAATAATCACCAATTTGTCATCTGGTTTTTTGTTTGTTTGTTTGTTTTTTTATTTTTGCTTTTGCTTTTGTTTATATTTTGAGGTTGTCTCCCTCCACACTGTGGGATGGCCTTAAGCTTAAGGCAGTCCTCCTGCCTCATTGAGTGAAATACAGGGATGCATTGCCTTGCCCAACTTCAGTCATTGTTTCTAGCATAACCCCCCCCCACAAGAATGTCCTTGTTTAAATCAAATAATGAATTAGTGCTAATTGGAACTATTTCTCTATCGTTGTTGCTGCTTAACAATGATAGTAGACAATTCTGTTTCGACCAGTACTCAGAGAAAAGAAAACTAGAAAAGCTGATTTAAAAAAAAAAAATATGTGGAAGAGCTCTGTTCTCATAAAATAAATCTTTGTTCAATGTTATAGTCTTATGATTAGCGAAACGACAGCATGGAAAGAGAGCATGTAGCATTTAAATTGCTGCTGTTTATTTTGCACTCTAGGCACAGGGTGTTGCCTTGTGCAGTGGCCATTTGTTGGTTACCATTGCTGCAGAGTCACTTTCCTCCTTGCTCTCTCTCTCTCTCTGAGGCCAGGTGGTTCCCAGGAGCCATCTCCAGATGGGGAGTGAATGGATTAGGATTACCAGATGGTTGGATCTTGCCTCCCTACCACAGTGATTGATTCAGAAAAATACATGTGTCCTAGAACAGCCCAGTCAACTCTTAGGACTTTTGCTAAGAGTGTATTTTCCTGTTTTATGTGAGTGGCAAGCCTGGAGTCCTGGCGTATGCTAGCTCTATGAGAAGATTTTTCTGGGATAACACAGAGAGACTGAAACAATGGAAGTTCTTGGTGACATTTTGGTCACATTTGCTTATGTTAAACTTTACTGTTTCATCCAAACTGGGTTGAGGTTTTTCTTAACTTGCAGCAAAACTGTCTAACTGGGCGAGTGATTCAGTTGCTCTGAAACAGCTTCTACCTCCTGAGAATGTTTCACCAAGTTCTCTCAACATTCTTGATTCAATGCATTCTGCATACTGGCTGATCTACAGATGATCCAACTCATAAATATTCGTGGAAAATGACACGCCGCTCATGATAGACAGACACAAAACTTCTTTCCCCCTCAACTTGGCATTCTTGGTGAGGTGGATTCAGACTTCTGATACTGTACATACTGTTAGTGAAAAGAAAGCAATCACCTTTGTCTTAAAATGCAGCTTAAACTAGAGTTAACACAGGTAAGAAGAAAGGAGACAAAAGGGCAAGAAAGAATGAAAAGAATTAGAATGAAGAAACTCAAGGTAGAAGAGGGCAACTGAAAGTTGACCAAAACAAAACAAAATCCAAGAAAGTAAAATGATCAAGAACAAGAATAAGTGGGCAAAATATAAGTTATCTGGAATATGAAGAAGAAAATACTTCTTAAATCAAGAAACAGCAGAGAGGAAAGGCAAATGTCAGGCTGAGAAGTCTTCCTGTCGGTTGTGGTTCAACAACAACAACAACAAACAACAACACAAACAGAATTCACGCAAATGTCCAAACCATGTAGAAGCAAGAGCTTGGTATCAGTAGCCAAGAGCAGTCCAAGAAATATGCCATTCAATCTAGATCACAGAACTGTTGCTTATATTTTGGAAATATTATGAATGGTAGGGATAAGGCTGACGGAAGTCTTTTGCGTGAGAAACAAGACTGTAGGCTGTGTTAGGAAGGTAAGCAGATGTGTAATAGAGGTGGCAGTGACCTCAGGGATAACTAATTTCACAGGTGGCATACAATCCTAGGTTACTATCATGACCAAACACACCATGTCAGATCAGGTCTCTCTCTGATACTACATGAGCTCAGACGGTCATTAAAAATTATTCAATTAAACCTAACCGGTTTGTTCAGGAAAAGTAACTGGGACTCTATTACAGTATCCGTTTTTCATTTAATTTTATTTATGATTGTTAGTATGTGTGAGGGGGCAAGAGGGAAAGAGGAGAGGAGAAAAAAAGAGAGGAGGAGAGGAGAGGGGAGGGGATAAGGGGAGAGGAGAGAAGAAGGGAAGGAAGGGAAGGGAAGGAAGGGAAGAGAAGAGAAGAGAAGAGAAGAGAAGAGAAGAGAAGAGAAGAGAAGAGAAGAGAAGAGAAGAGAAGAGAAGAGGAGATGCATGTGTGCAGGAGTCAGAGGACCAGTTTCAGGAATTGATGCTTTCTTTCTACTGTGGTTCTGGCAATGCAACTCATTGTCAGGTTTGTGAGGCAAGCACCTTTTACCTGCTAAGCCCCCTTACCAACAACCTACAGTAGAAAAATTATTTTAAAGCTTTAGGCTTTATGGTTTTCATATGATCAATACAAAACTTTTCAAGTAGATTCTGAGAGATTAGCTGATGGGTGGAGCATGTGCCTAGTGTTCACCTGGTACTGTGTCCTATCTTCAGTGTCAAACATCAAAACCAAAAGATAAAACAAACAACAGCAAATCTAGAAAAAGAGCCAAGGAATGCTGAGACCATGAAAAATATCTTCCCCAGGGAAGAGCACCAATTGGTTATCTTGTACCAAATGGTCATTCCAGTCCTGAAATCAAAAAGTAACATTATATAATCTAAGCAGATTGTATTTATATACCTAGGAGGACACACACACACACACACACACACACACACACACACACACACACACACACCACACACCACACATCGCCGCCACCGCCACCACCTCTAAAACCAACAAACATTAAGGGGAAAAAATAGGCCATGAATTTGGAAGAGAGCTAGGAGGGGCACATAGATAAGAAAGTTTGGAAGGGGTAAAGTGAAAGGGGAAAATGATATAATTACTCTCAAGAGGTTATAAAGTGGGAAATTACCAATACAGAGTCAGGTAGAAATATAAGGGTATTTAATAGGAAAAAGCCTTACTTATAGAGCAACCTAGCCAACCGACATGGTAGCGGTCTGTACAACAAACAACAAAGAGAAACCAAAAGCACAAACACAGTCACTCTACGTCACTCTGACCACGCCCTCACAAGCGTGGTCAGACACACCTGTAGCCCCTAAGTAGGCGTGGCTACAGCTTCCCCTACAAGGTTAAAAGAAATAAATAAAATTTAAAAAAATAAACAGATAATAGGAGAAAAGACTCTTCAGCACAGATTTCTGAATCAACTCACTGTCAACAAAACAATCAAAGGCTAAAGGAATTCAACAGATCTTTGACCTCTCACCTTAATTAAACGAAAAACTAAGTAACCAATATTGAAAAACTAGATAAAGAAAACTCCCGAAGTTCTGTATCTTTTATTTAAAACAGCTTGAAAAAAAGGAGGTGAAAATTTGAAGATACAACTACCAGTAGTATAATGCTATCCAATTCTCAAAGTCTATGTATGTGTCATGAAGAACTGTTATTAGAAATATCAATGTGGCCTGGCGTTGGTGGCGCACACCTTTAATCCCAGCACTTGGGAGACAGAAGCAGGCAAATCTCTGCGAGTTGGAGGCCAGCCTGGTCTACAGAGTGAGTTCCAGAACAGACTCCAAAGCTACACAGAGAACCCTGTCTCAAAAAACAAACAAAAAAAAAAGAAAGAAAAAGAAAGGAAGGAAGGAAGGAAGGAAGAGAAAGGAAGGAAGGAAGGTAGGAAGGAAAGAAGGAAAGAAGGAAGGAAGGAAGGAAGGAAGGAAGGAAGGAAAGAAGGGAGGAAGGAAGGAAGGAAGGAAGGAAGGAAGGAAGGAAGGAAGGAAGGAAGGTCAATGTGATAAGATTAAAACTGTGTGGCTTTGATTATACACTCAGTTAAACTCACTCTGACATGGAAAATTTTGTGTACCTCTTACATTCATTTCCAAGTCATGAGTATCTGGGGATTTATTTATTTGCTTTTAGGTGGGAGAAGGTGATGGCGAAGAATAGCAACGTTAACCCTGCTGCTTGTAGAGCGTCAGTGTGGACCTGGTGTCCCATAGACACTGTGTCAAACCCAACAGAGCCAGGAAGTGAAAACGTTGCTTGTAGAGCGTCAGTGTGGACCTGGTGTCCCGAGACGCTGTGTCAAGCCCAATGGAGGCAGGAAGTGGCAAGGCATTAGCAGTGCTCTGGACCTCTCAGTGGCTGGGACTCTGGAGTATTGCTGTGACCAACTCACATCTACAAAGAAAACAGTTCGATATACTGCCTATTCCTTTATGATCATACTAAAGTGTATCCGTTTTGTGAGTTAACTGCCCATGGATGCTTGGCTTTAAAATAAAATAATCGAGGCATAATTACAAATAATTTTATATACTAAATTAAGTCATATCCTGGCTTTAGAACCTAGCCACTCCAGCCAGGTTGGCAGTAGCCTTGCTCCAGCTCTTAAAGTGCCAATTCATCCATGCTTCTTGGCTGTATGGTGACTTCCTCCTGTACCTTCACCTGCCTGAAGAATAGAAGTTTGCCTGACCCACGGTGTTCTGAGGTGTGAGAATACCAGTAGCTCATTCATTTCAGTTTAGTTGACAGCACTTGGTAAGCGGTCAGAATATGTGCACTGGTACTGTTCCCTGCAGCGTGTGTGCTCATGGACTGGGGAATGAGTTTTACCATGAGAAATGGACTTTCCAGCATCACTCCCTGGAGACTGTGAGGCAACTTAAGTGTTTTGAAGGTGAGGAAAGGCAGCCAAGTGAAGAACATGAACCTGGACCAGGTAAAGAAAGAGAAAAGAGGCAAAAGGTCCAGAGTGCTGAGTCACTGCTGGAAATCCAGGGACAATGGCTGTGTGATCAGAGAGGGAAGGGAAGCTGAGATCTGTCCCTCCACCTTTATACATCTGTTGGTGTTGTCCCTGCAGGAAAAGTTTTCCCAAGAAGTCATATCAGTAGAGTTCTAATACATTATTGCCACTGTATTAGCTTAAATCATCCTAGGTTTCCTCAGTGACTCTTCTGGGGGCTTTGAGCACTGACCTTATGAAACAACCAAACAACAATGAAAATCCGCTCATTCCTAATAGAAGTTCTATCAGATCCTAGTTACAGAGGATTTATTTACTACTCAATAAACATTAGTCCTCTGTGTTACTATTACTAATGGCGATGTTTACAGGGATTGACCCTGACTGATTAGAAAGGACAGCCTGTATGCTGTAGCTTTGCTTATTTGTCTTCCTGTCCTTAAATTGTTATGGGATTCTTTTTTGTTTTAGTTTTGGAAGTTTAAGATTGGTGCTATTGCCAAATTCACAAATTATTTGTATATTGAGGTCTTGCTTCATTAGTGAAACCTAATTATGTCAATTAAAATACAAAAATATTAAATGGTTCTTGTAAAGTACAAATTAAAGTGGTGTGTAGTTTGTTTTTAGCTGTTGAAGCCTAAATTGGATTGTTTTGTCTGTGTTTTGATGGAAGCCTGTTTAGTGCCCAGTCAGGGAAGACTTGGTCCACATGGTTTCTCTGATATTTCATATTTACACATATGAGGACACTCTGAACATTCTCCCCATTCTTTTTTTTTATTTAAAAAATAAACAAAAGAAAATCACTGGGCCAAGTGATATGACTCCAAAGGTGAAGGTACTTGCTGCCAAGTCTGACGATCTGCATCCAATCCCTGAGACCTTACGGTAGAAGTAGGTATAACCCTTTCCCACAAGACGTCCTCTGACTGACACGTGCCCATTGTGGCGCATGTGAGCGACACACACACACACACACACACACACACACACACTAAAATTAATGTTGATTTTTAAAAAGAAAGCAAAATTTTTAAGATTAGCTTTTCTTATTCTGTCTCATGCCTTTGGAAATCTCATGGGAGCATCTCTGGGGTAGGCGACTACCTTGTGACCATCTGTTTTCTCAGTAAATTTGGGTTCTTTTTGCTCTATCTGTTTCTGTTAAGCATGCTCAAGGAGAGAATGTATTTTTGAGTGTTCATTATGGACTACTATTATTGGACACTTTACAACCATTGTCTCACTAATTAGCATAAAAATCTACTCCAGGTCTTATTATATTCATTTTTTTCCATACAAGGAATTGAGTCCAAGAAAGATTAAAATAAACTGCCCATAACCAAATTGTCAGTAAATAGAACACAGCTTTAAATTTATTTTAACTTGAATTTGAAACTCATGCTTATTTCATAAGTCTGTCCTGCAGATCTGTTGATGATTAATTGGAGGAGAAATTTGGCTATTATCAATGATCAAAACCAAGTAACTGTGTACCTCAGACACCAAGAGCTATGACTGCCAATCATATACAATAAATAATATATAGTAACAGAGAGAAGGTTGCTATGTGTATTTTAGGTAAACATGTATTTTTAATTATATATTCTTATAAAAATATGTATAATTATTTTTATTAAACAAAATACAGATGACTGACTCCACCCTAAGTCCCAGAACAAGCTTTTCTTAAGCACTCTCAAGCAAGAAGAAAGAAATGCTACTGATCTGAATTATTCCTTAAATCATTTCTCATTTCCTAATAGTTAGAAGACATATTACAAGCAAGTTTACCTTATTCTAACCCAAATTTTTCATCATTCCTATTTAAATGAAAACCACAGTCTACCAAACTGTTTCCTAATGTGTCAGATAGTAAATGTTTTCCACTTGTGTGACATACAGTCTCCTGACTGTTGCAGTTAGAAAGCAGCTATAGATAATATGTAAATGAATGGCTTGACTATGTTCCAATATGGAATTGTAGCTGCTAAAACAGCCAGCCAGCCCAGTGGCTGTAGTTACTCAATTCCTTATTGTAACAACTGCATACGTCACTTAGGCTAATAAATGGATTTAACCTTTGGCACTTCGTGAACTGTGTCTGAATTACAGACCGTGAGGAATAAAAGCATCAATATAAGGTTAACAGTGACTTAATCTTAGTTTCTTAGTTACCTAGTCAGTACTTACATCTAAATGATTATAAATCCTAGTTCTTTTATTTGGAACATTGCTTTCATGCTTCACTGTCTCAGTAAGTGGCAATTCCTGTCATAAATTTTCCTAGATAAAATAAACCAGCATCTTTATCAACACGTCATTCTCTCTCATGTCTCATAAGCAATATGCCAGTACATCCTGTTGGTGTCGTCACCAAGTATAGCAGCATGCAGGCTTTTTGTCACCACAGCCATCTTCCTCATTCTGGTCAGAGAACCATGTGTTCCTTCTGAACTATTATGAGGTAACATCTCTAACTGGCCTACTTTGTACCTCTGCATCCCCAGATCATGTAACCACAGCAGCTGCGGGGAATCCCATTGGAGCAGAAGTTAGGCCAGGTCTCCCTTCTAAACACTTCAAATGCTGCCAGCACCACTCACACTTAAAAGCAGGTCCTTCACGGTGACCTCCGTAGCCCTTCCTCTCCCCCCCCCCATACATTTCCTAGTCCTGTCTCTTAACCCCCATGCCTGTGCTGTAAGTCACGTCAAAGGTGAGCAAAGCTGTTGCAAAGTGGTAGGGCACATTTTGAACAGTAGTAACTGTTGCAGTAAGATAGAAAATCCACTGTGAACTGAACACAGCTGCTGTTTATGCTGAAGCGATGGACAGAGCACTGTAAGGGGAGAATTAGGGAGTGAAGGGATGGAGTAAAAGCCTGGGAATTTAGTGAAGTCAGGGAAGTGAGAAATTGCAAGGACTAGTCAGGATAAATGCGATTGGGCCAGGTGTGTCTGCTTGCTGGCAGTGACCTAAGTCGCCATTCTGGTCTCTTACAGCATCAGGGAGTCAGAAGATTTGTTTTCTCAGATGTGCCTAGGATAGACAAGAAATCCGTTACCCTAACTAGTTCCCAGTTCATCTTAGGGATGTAAAGTTGACCTGTGAAACACTGTCCATGTTTGTTCCAGTCCTTGTGAGCGATGTTGAGGCCTCGCCAAAAAGAAGGTTTGGAAGAGCCTGGTTTGAATTGGACAAGGAGAATCTGTCTGTGTTAGCATAGGTCTAGTTGCAGCATCTTGGATGAGATCCTACAGTTGTTTCATTTCTATAATAGGAATGATAGTTTCTGATGGAATTGTGGATGAATCCAGTACTATGTAGAAAGCTCTGTAAGTCTTGCTGTTCTTTCTGCTCTGAAGAACAGAAAGATGGGTAAAGTCAAGACACACTGTCAAGTAGGTATTATAAAGCCCTGTACAGTGAGCACCTCGGTGTTGTTAAAATGAGGGTCTTCTTGAGCGTCAAGAATGAGGTTAACGTGCCTCATTACTTAGGACGATCACAGTCAGAATCTTCTGGAGCACATTGTGGAAACAGGTTAGAATGTACATCTCTCTCATACTGCCTTAGGAAAATATCTATGGAGACAGTGAAAGTTGGAAAATGAGACAAGAAAAGATGATTGGAAACAAAAAATTAGCATGTCTATAAAGACAGCTCTGGAAATAAAACTATAACCAGAAATATACCCTTTATTATTTCATTTAAAAAATCTACTAATAATTAAAGGATCCATTTATTCAGTAACAAAACAGCTATATACCTTAAGTACCAAAGTGTCATTTCAAATATGTAAAATAAATATTCAAAGTAAGCTTGGTGAGAGTGGTTATGAAGTTGTGTGAGTTGGAGAGTGATGGTTTCATCAGAAAATGCTTGACACAAACTCAGCCTGACGACCTGAGCTCAGATCACCCCCCCCCCATGTGAAAACCTAGGGCTGTGGCTCAGTGGGTAAGAAAGAGTGCTTGCTGTTGCACAATCATGAGGACCCAAGGTGACTCCTAGCAGAGTGCTGGCACTCACCTGTAATCCCAGTGCTGTGGGGTACAGAGGCGGGGATTGCTAGGGCTTGATGGCTGCCATCTAAGCTCCAGGTTCAGTAAGAGAGCTGTCTTAAAAGGAGGGCCTAGGCCCAGCCCAGAATGATGTTGTGGAATTTGGGGAGCCCCCATGGAGGGCCCTGTCCTCCATGGGGAGCAAAGGGGGCAAGGGGGAGGGGGCAGGTGGAGGTTGGGGGAGGGGAGGAGAGGGAGAAGGGATTGACATGTGAAATTATAATTTTGTAAAAATTTTAAAAAATGAATGACAAAAAGAATGCTTGTAATAGAGCATATCACCCAACACAGGCATGTGTGCATGCACCGTACGTGTGTGTTTATGTGTGCACCGTACATGTGTGTGTATGTGTGTTTGCATATAAGAATACCTGTGAAGTGTGATTCCACCTGAATCATATTAAACATTAATGTAAGTAGAAACCCTGATATACTCATGGCTGTGTGATTAGATGTTCCTCATGTCCGTTTGTTTATATATTTTTACCCAAGCAATGTGGTTTTGGGAAGAGGTACCTGAGGCTCTCAGCTTTTGTTTCCATGGAGGAGGCTGGCAGCAGATTTTAAAAATTTATCCATTCTCTCTTTTAAAAGACCATGTATTATTTTAAATGTAAAATAGTTAAAAAGTAATGAAGTACACACCGTCTCCAATGGGAGGGGGAATGCAGCTGGATTTTGTGTTTCTCTCATATAAACCCCTGATGGTTAGAAATCTCTACAGGGATTTTTCTATACAATGCCTCTAATTGATTAATTTTAAACTCCTATTCCTCTGCTTTGGAACAGTGCCATTAGGAGAGTCTGATTAAATAAAGAATTTAGGGAATTTGGCACATGTTTAGAAATAAACAGAGGCAGAGTTGTAGGGGGTCATTTTTTTAAGATAGTCAGTCTGAAGATATTTGTGGAAGGTAACCATGCGTCCATCCCCACATTAGCAAGGAAAGTGATCCTCTCAGCACTTACTAGCCGCAAGAAAGATCCTTTTTGTCTCACTCATTTTCAGATTCATGTAGTCTAAGTTAATATTTCACCGACCTTGTTCAAGCAATACTTCTGGAGCCATTCTACATGGATGTCACATTCTTTGAAAAAAAAAAACCAAAACACACACACACACACACACACAGTGTGCTCTTTAAAGGCAAGGATAGTTCTTCACAGACAATACATTGTACTTGGTTATGTATAAGGAGACGAATCAGGTATGTATACTACAGGAATAGCGAGACCTTCACAAGCAATAGTCGCCCCATCCAGCAACCCTCAGAGCTTCGTTGGAGAGCAATGTACATAAAAATAGAGGGTACATTTCTGCTGTACAGTATGTCTTACTCCCACCTTCAGCCAATCCAGAAGTAAAGGAAAACATTTGCCATGGCAACATTGATTTACAAAGGGCAAGCGATGTCTCTGAGAGATTGAATTATTTCTTTTCAGAGGTCTCATATGCATACAGTTAACTCTTCAACAACCTTGTTTAATAATTCTATAGATAACTAAAAAAAAATCCTGATTGAACTGATTGAATTTAGAAGCTGCACTGTAGAAATAGAACTATGGAAAATAAATGCATAACAAGAACTGCCATCACATTAAATACAAATAGAAAAATACCTGTGAAGGCTGAAGCCTTCATTATTTATGGAAATAAACATTTCGTTCATTAAACATACAGTATTAGGGTCAAATCATGTGCTCCCAACTAAATGATTATTTTGCTATGAAAATACAAATCCTGTCTACTTCAGTTTCCACAAATGATTATACCAGATATAATGTTAGGTTCCGACACTGTAGATGTATTAAATATTAATTTTTACCTCCTTAGTGTATTTTTCTTAAATGACATAGCACTTTCCACAGATATTTCCTGTTCTAGTTTCATTTGCTTGAGACAGAGTATGACAGCTACGGAGATAAGAAGGAAGATAGATTGGTAGCCTGAGTAAGTGTAGGTATTAGAGAGGCGACTGTAGTGGGGTCAAACAAGTTTAGAAAGTTAACAAATAGTTGCTGGATTATTTTCTGCTCTTATAACCACTCCACAGTACCAAATGGAGAAAACTGTGCCGACGAGTCAGGGAATTAAACTCCTGCCCTAAATAGTCTAGAGTTGAGAGCAAAACTTTATCTTACTCAACATGAAATTTCTGTCTCTGCTAGACGTAAGTATCTCTCTACCTTCTACCTATCATTTATTTAATCAGCACAGTAAGCTTGAATTTGGAAAGCCACAGATACGTAGCATACAGGACTTCTAGTCCTTCAATCAGTCGTGGTGGGAGGCAGCTGAAAGAAATAAAGCATTTCATACCGTGGCTGACCATAGCAATTGTTCTCTTTTCCACTTTGGTTTGTGATGACCTAAAAGAAAACATGGCAAAACAGAAACTTCTGGTAGCCAGGGGACTGTGAAGACCACAGAAGCAAGTAAAAAGCCAATCTATACTATGTTAATGGTTTAGAGTCTGCTGCAGGATGGAAATCCCTAGTTCATTAGAAGATTCTGTCTCCCATCTGCCCTCACTCTGTCCTACTGTGTGCACTCCTCAAGATCCAAGTGTCAGCTATCATGAAACTTAGAAATTCGAGAATCTAAGATATTTGCTTACTTTTAAAAACAAACCTCCTTTCAAATATATTTGTTGTGGGTAAGAATTTTTTAAGACATGGGAGAGTTGCAAACCTGTTTCCCTCTGTCCCGCTTTCGTTTGTTATGGAAAACATTAATTTAGCTCAGAATGGCATTGTCCTGGGTTAAGCCCCTGGAGTCCTTCTGAAGAAAAAGAGGAGGCATTGTAGGATCTAGAGAGTCAAAGTCATGATGGAGGAACCCACAGAGACAGCTGACCTGAGCTCCTGGGAGATCAGGGACTCTGAACCAACTCTTAGGCAGCCTCCATGGGACCTACCTAGGTCCTCTACGTGTGTGTGACAGTTGTGTAACTTGGTCTGTTTGTAAGGCTCCCAGCAGTGGGATCGGGCTCTGTCCCTGGCACCTGACTGGCTTTTGGGAATCTGTTCCCCATACTGGATTACTTTGCCCAGCCTTTTTGCATTGAGAGGAGCTTGGTCCTACTCAGCTTGATATGCCATGCTATGTTGAAGCTCATGGGAGGCCCGCCCATTTCTGAATGGAGGAGTGGATGGGGTGGGGGTGGGGGATCGATGGGAGTGGAGGCTGGGAATGGGAGGAGAGGAGGAAGGGGAAGCTGTGGTTGGTATGTAAAATAGATGAAAAACAATGTCAATAATATAAAATTAAAAGAAAGAAGGATTAGGGAGAAAAAGAATGGTGCTGTCTCTTCATGTCAGTCCGGGCGGGGGACATCATTGAGGAGGAGCTGTTTCTGCAAGGTGAACTGGAACTGTGACATCTCAGCAGGGGTGTTAGTATTCACAGAGTCCATTTAGGCATTCTTACTCAGCCTAAACAAACTGCTGTTTCCATCAGTATTTAAAAAGAATCTCTCTCCTTTCCTACCAGTCCTTCCGATGACCCTGCTTATGTATTGCTCTGGACTCTGTAGGAAGTTGGTTCAAGGCCCAGCAAGAATTGTCTGTGTCATTAGAACTACATCCCCAGTGCCTTGGGAAGTGCTTGATACTTAGTAAGCTTAGTAAGCACTACCAGACACTTGTTAGAGCTCGTTATGCACTGGACTGGGGAGATGACACAGTGGGTAAAGTGTCATGTGAGCATGAGGACTTGAGGTAGATCCCTAATACCCATGTGAAAAAGCCAGTCTCCACAGTGCTTGTTGACAATCCCAGCACTGGGGAGGCAGAGTCAAAAGGACCTCTGGCACTTGCTTGTCTGCAGGCCTAGCTGAATGGATGAGCCTCTGGCTTAGTGAGGGACCCCATCTCAAGAAATGTGGAAAATGACTGAGGAACACAGCGACTGACTTTGATTTCTGTCTCCAGTGGCATGCGCACATACCAAAAGGATGATATTATTGGCTGTGTTCTTTGGTCGAGGCACAAAAGTAGCAAGTCTAGATTGATTAGGCAAATCGACTTCAACGGAATTTATGGTTTAGTGTGCAGCCTGTCTCTTCTGGTTAAAATAGTTGGAACCATACCAGACTGTTTAGCGCCTTTGTAACTAAATTTAGGTCTTCCTTTGAAACCTCATAGAACCTGTCCCTTTGTGCTGTAAGTAAGCTTTGTACAATAAGCTCCCTGTGCTTACTGTATTCATTCTTAAGACTCTGGACCATGCTCTGTTCTTACCAAGCTTCTGTGTGCCACAAAACAACGGCCATTCACCTTTAAAAATAAAATACTCTTTTGAAACAAGTCTTATTGTTGCCCAAGTGTTTTTCAGTTCCTGGGCTCCAGAGACTGGCCTAACCTCATCCTCCTGAGGTCAGGGGCTCAGGCATAAACCACCTCCTCAGGTCCCTCTCTCATGATTAACCTAGCTTCTTGTCTTTCAGATCTCAGCCAGGATATCCCTTTCTTAGAGAGAAAGCCCTTCTACTCCCCTCCACAGCCTCATTTTAAAAGAGTTATCTCCTCTGGGTACCCTGTACTTCTTCAGGGGACCACTCACGACTGCAGGAAAACTTTATCTTTAAGTGTCTTTATTTTCTCAGTAGACTACATGCCACACAAGGACAGCAAACACATCCAGTTTTGTTCACTGTTTTATGGCTCTTGTCCAATGTGTGTCAGTATGAGTCCCTCTCTCTCTCTCTATATATATATAGATAGATAGATAGATAGATAGATAGTATATAATTTATATATTCTGTGATAGTCATTGTGCGGCTAAAGTCCTAGATGGATGGTCAGGATTCCTGCTCTGCCTCCCTCTCTTCTTGGGTCTTCACCGCATCTCAATAGTTTCCCCCAAGTCATCTTCTGACAAAAATGTGCTCATGACTCATGGCCTGTGCGTCACTCACTCCCCATAGCTAACGTGACATCCAGCACATCTAAATTCAAATGTAGATCAAATTAGAATCCTCTCACCAAAATGAGAAGACATATTCTAATCGAATCCGAATCCGCCCCGTCTTCCACACCCTTTTATGTAGCTTTCTTCAGTCTCCGAGGCTTGTATTCTCAGAATTTCCCGAGCTGTAATTTCTGTGCCAATTAGTGGCTATCAGTGTCTGCCTCTATCTCCTGGTTCTGTTCCAATTAATTTTGCAGCTCAGAGAGTCTGTCTCATCTTCTTTATCTAAATTTGCCTCTCTAGTATTACCACTCAGAGACCCCAGGAGCTCTGGGAAACCTGGGTCACTTCTCTTTTGTTTTTGTGGCTTAAATTTTATTGTTTTTAAAAACAAATGCCATAGCAGGGATAGAAGTGCAGAGGCATCTTTTGTGGGCAGGATATTCCCCACTGGCAGAGCCAGACGGATTTTTCTGAGCTCTGAGGGGCAAGCTTGGCGGACGTGTCACTGAGCTGCATTGTCCTCCAGCTCCTGAGCATCCAATGGCCAAGGCAGCTTCGAGTTTGGCCACTCCTTCCTCTTCTTGCCTCAAAGGACTGTGTAGGAATAGCTGGAAGCTTTTTTTTTTTTTTTTTTTTTTGGACCTCTGGGATGTTTTGACATCCTTTAGCTGCTTCTCTTAACCTAGCCCACATGTTTGCATTTGTTTCCTTGCTTACACTCTCCTCAGTGGCACTGTTGGTTTGTACCTTCCCCTTCCTAAGAGAAAGCTGGTCCAGTGGTGTAAAGATTAAGTGTAGCGTGTCAATGCTCTCGTCCAAAGGTGACTGGGTGCAACGTTCTGTTCACAAGCAGATGTGTGTGCTCAGTGCGTTGCAAGTGCTGTAGCCCCATTAGAATGTGGCGGTTGTGAATGAATGATTCTCTCAGCCCTTTCATTGGTCTCTCACACTGTGTGATCTTGTGAGGTGGCAAGGCCCCTGTGACAGCAGATGTAGTTGTGAAGGTGTCCTCCATTATCTCCGGTGACTTCTGTCTGGGACCAAGTGGTCTCTGCTATCCTGAATTCCCATCATGCTTCTAGCCCTTAAAGCTTCACAATCCCTCATGCTGCTCCTGGCCTCCTATGTGAGACTGTGAGGTTTCTGAAATTTACATCAGTAAATATTGTTGTTTGGTTTGGAGGTTTGATTTTTTATTTAAGAAGCACTTGGGAGGCAGAGGCAGGCAGATCGCTATGAGTTCAAGGCCAGCATGGTCTCCAGAGCAAGTGCCAGGATAGGCTCCAAAGCTACACAGAGAAACACTGTCTTGAAAAACAAAAAACAAAAAACAAAAAACAAAACAAACAAACAAAAAAAAAAAAACAGGAACCAGCAATTTGTGGGAAGAAGCAGTGTATTTTTATTGAAATAATTTATTGCTTTTTCTGATATATGCAGCGTTGAATAGCTTGCGTGATGAGCCTTAGTGTCTCACCTGACTGTATTCTTCCACTTTGTTCATTCCTCCACATGCCTTGAGTGACTTTGAAGTTATTTGCCACAAATCGTATGCTTTTGTTTCAAAGTGTTTTTTTTAAAGTAAGACCCTTAATTTGTAAAATAACCACAATTTTCATTAATATTATCAAATTTTATACTTGTTGTATTGTTGAGTGTTAATTTGCTTTCATTAGGCTTTGAATATGTTGCAGATCACAAATCTTATTAAATTGTGTCAGAAGGATTTTAGGGATTCTGTTTTCTCCTCTTCCATATGAAGTGTTTGTGAGCAAAATAATTCCCCAGGCATTTGTTTGTCTTCATTCTGGTTTCTGCTGTCTGTGTCCCCACTGTGCCATTTAGCATACGCCCCTCTGTCCTTTGTGTTCCTTCTTCTGTAGCTATGAAATGCTCAATCCATTTTGATTTGGTTATTTGCAGGAATATTTCACAGGTGGTGATAGGCGCTACCTGCAGGAGATGCATGATGTCTGAGTGTCTCTGTTCTTATGATATTGTAGTGTTCTTCAATGGCTGCAGCATCAATGAGCTTGCCAGGTATACAGTCTCCTACCAGCTCTCACCCACTGACTTTAGTTGGGATTCGTAGTCACAGATGACTTCGTTATCTAAATTTATTTGAGGTTACAAATGGCAAGCATTTCATTCATGTCATTCTTTACCAATTTGTCAATAGAAATTCTTATGCACAAAGAAGGTTTCCCTCGTAAACTATTTAATCAGCACTAAATACAGTACAGTATACTTTTATTTTTATAACAATTAAGCTCCAAAGGTATTGGCTGCTAGATATTAACAATCTAAAAGGCCAATTTATTTTTCTTTTAAATTGATTCACAATCAACTAATTTTTGGTGAGAACCTTACTGTACTGTCAAAGCATGTCACCAATACTCAGCACCAGCAATCTCCTTTCTACAGCCTTAGAAGGAACTGGGATTATAGATAGCACACCCAGCTTGCTATTTTCTTAAAATGATTTCTAAGGGCCATGAAGGAAGCTTCACTATGTAACAGAGACAATTTAGGTTTGTTTTAGTTAGCACACTGTGTGTGTCCATGTATGTGTAAGCCTGGAAAAACAGGCCTTAGTTAAATCACCAAGTTTAGTTGGTTTGTGTTTTCTTTAATTAGCAAATTTACAAGCTATCAGGAAAAAGGAATGCCTACTGAAGTAAATGCAGTATTTATATTTATGATGTCAGATGAGCTGGTGACAAGTGAAAGCATATCTGGAAAAATGGGAATTGACAGTTTCCAAAGCTACTTGGATCATCGTGACTACATTAGCTAAGTGGCAAGTACCTATCCCTCATAGTTTAGGGGAATCTATTTTTACAGTTTTCCTTCTCCTGAACTATCAATATTGTCTTTGAGGTTGGGCAATTACAGTGAGATAAATTTGATTTGATGGCCTTTTTCTTTTTTAGAAGCACAAATAAAAATGCTTTAAGGAAAAAATGATCCAACGCCCAGGAATGATTTTTGGAGCAACAAGCCCTTTATAAAAGGCTGTTTGTCACATAACCAGATCAGCAAACTAATTCGGCCAACAGCTCTAATGCCAGTTGGTCCCTGAGCACTGTGGAGAATTTACCCAGGCTTCAGCCCTGAAAGCAGAGCCCAGCACTTGAAAACGGAGTGACAGAACAAGCTTTGCTGTAACTACCCACTGCTAAAATAGATATGCTGGTTCCACGCACAGGAAAAACTCCAAAGGATGTTTTTATATTTGATTTCATATTTCCTCTTAAAAGTTCAAGGGAAAGGATGCAAATTGGTTGAAGTGTTTCTTTTATGGACGGAAATCTCAGAACAATGGAAATGTCACTGGAGAACGGTAGGGACCAGGGACAAGCAGAATGACGTTGCCTTTGATCATTATAGTTCAGTGTTTGACACCGTCATTAAATGTAAGTACCCCATACATGATCTTCCACTTCTTTGGAAGAAAAAAGTCTCATTTTTTTAGGAGGCCCTAATGTCTGACATTAAGTTGGACCGAGTTACTCTCCATCTTTTCTACCACAGATCATCAGGTTTACTGACCTAGTCATGGGCATTTGTGTATCCTGTTCCTGCTTACCTTATTCGATAATTGAGAGCTGCAGCTGAAGAGTCTAGATGACCATATTAAATTAACTCTGTCATTTCGATAGACAAAAGCAGAAAGGTTCCCAAAAGTTCTGGACATTGTAAGCCAGTTAACTAAAATGAGCACACTTGTCCAAAGATTACAATTAGAATTACAAGGATTTGGTTTTGATTTCACGAATGTGCTGTTCTGACCTTTTGCTTGTCCATAAAAGACTCCTCCTTTGTGCTGGCACCCAGCCTCTGTTCCAATGTTTGCCTTCTGTGGTGCAACTCAGTCTGGATCTGGCAAAGACAACCGTATTCTGTGCCTTTTCCTTATTGATGATTGGGTTAGAGCTGGGTATTGAGCAATAAAGGAAGGTCTCCCAGTGCTGAAGTGCCACTTGAGTTTTATGCTTGAAAGGGGCCATGTAGAAGAGACTGTCCCACTGCTGGCTTTGGGCATAGCACTGTGTGCGTGTGATGCGGGGGACTTGTGAAAAGATAGCCCCAGAGACAAAGGGCCAGGAAGACAAATCTGAATGCTGAGGTAACCTAAAGCCTTGGTGGCACTGTGGATTGGTTGGTTGGAATAATGCTTCAGGATCTGCCCCAAGTGCATTCATTCTACTCTCCATTCATTCTTAGCCTTCTTCCATGGTGATGAGATGCCCTTGTATGCTCTTTGAGTTAGTTCTGTCTGCCTGATACTGTTCCAAAGACTGTGTGCTTATAGGGTCATAGGAGCAAACACCTCATAGCTATCAAAGTACATTTTCACTTTGTGCTTAATCCCTGTGCCAATTCTAAGTGCCCTGTACAATGGAATAAAAACTGAAGGGAAAATTTTCAAGTGGATAATTCTGCTGATAATTGTTATGTATCAATACATATATTTGAGTTTAGGAGACAGTCTAGCTGGAATTGGAATATTATGCAACTTCCAGGAGCTACTGTCTAGTGTTAAGTAGCATACACTACTATGTAAGTTTTCATGCAAGCATGTATGTAACAGTTACAATTCATGCATAATTAAAATGTACAAAGAAAATTAGCATTTCATTTTATTATATAGGCCACCCATGCTGGCCTTGAACTTGCAGTGCCTCAGTTTCCCAATCACTGGGGTCTCAGGCCTACCCACCACACCCAGCTTTAATTCAGCATCTTGAGCTCCTGATCTCAAAACGAGAGGAAAAATTACCTTAAATTATTAACAAGTTATTCCCATGTCTTCTGATTCAGTCAGCACAACCATTTATTGAGCTGTTTCCTCTCTTCCTCTTTGTAATTTGTCAGTATGGCATCTGGGTGTTTGGAGAGAATGGCCTTGGGCATTTTATAAATGGCCTTGAGCAAGAAAGTCTCAAATAAATAGAAGGCATGGCTGTCATTCCTCAGTTGGTATCAACTCTGGAAGCTGTAACTGTGGAGTTACTCTTTCTTTGTTCACAGTATTTCTCTGCCATGTTTTCTCCCTGTTTGCATTCTCAAGGCCATAGTGGCAAGCCTGCTAGAGAGCCAAGTAGGATTTGAGAGAGGAATTTGACTGTAACAGTTTAATGTTTTAAAAATATTAGTGCTCTTACCAACATGTCCTGTCTGTAGGATCTGAAGCCATGTTAAAAGCTGTCAGACTGGTGTAAATGCCTATTGGATCGGAACTTCGAGTTGTTTGTTTTAATTTTGTAATTTGTGTTTTTCCTTCCTCTTTCATTTGAAAAAGTGTTCGCTTTTGTGCTGTATCTCTTCATTAGTTCTTACGGATAATTATATATTTAAATCATTGTGTATTGGAAGGATCCAGTTTTCAGATTCTAAGAGGTATGGAGCCCATTTGTCTATGAAAAGTAGTGGTTTCCTAGATTGAAATAAACTGGTATCCACTTAGTGCTACTTCTCTTTGAGAGTATATTCTGCTAAGTGTGTTCCATTTAAGTAAAATAAGTATTATTTTAACATTTTTTTGATGTTTCTGTTTTGAATATTTGAATAACTTAACCTACTGTCTCTTTTTCTTCAATCTTCTAAATCTGATTGTTTTTTGTCTCTAATATTGTATCTTTTATTGTTTCCCTGATTTTCTTTTCATTGATATTCTTTTCTCCCTATTTCCTGTGTCAGCTTTGGCTGCGTGGCCATCATTGAGGAAGGTAGTGGGAAAAGCCTATGGTGACTCTCATAAACCACTGTTGCAGGCGCTGCTTTGCTTGGAGATAGTGCAGATAACAGGTTGTGGAAGGTCATGGGGACAATGAATGCAGCTGGGACTGACCTCACCTGGCCTTGAGGAGGGCTGGAGTCATGAGAACAGAGTCTGTTGTCATACTCCTTAGATGAGGATCCACAGGGAAGAATATGTTCTTTAAAATACATTATTTATTAGATGCCCCACCCAATATGAATATTGTATTCTGACGAGGCCTTCGAGGGTGCCATTAACATGGATTTAGCCTTGTGCCCTTGTTCAGCACTGTCTTAATTCTGGGACTTTCTCCTCCAGCCATTGGCTCTCTGGCATAAGCTTCTCATTTTCTACATTCCTGCCCTGTTGTTCCTTGGCCTTTGCATACTGTTGTCAATTCTTTGGGGTCTTCTTCTTCTTCTTCTTCTTCTTCTTCTTCTTCTTCTTCTTCTTCTTCTTCTTCTTCTTCTTCTTCTTCTTCTTCTTCTTCTTCTTCTATTTTACTCCCTTTAAACCCATAAAGCAAAATACTAGCCTATACCCTGCCATCCAGCTTTTACATTGTACACTTTTACTTCTTGAAGTCAAAGTTTTCCCACTGAACACCAGGTGACCTAGCAGCCCTTGAAGCTTATGTGTTGATCTTTCTATCTCAAAGGGTGATACATGATACGAACACCATATATCTAGACTACTCTTCATCTCTATGGCTGTGATTTAAAAAAAAAAAAAAAAAACTTATGCTTTTTTTTTTAAAGAAAGAAAACAATTTAAGCATAAGGGAGGAAATGATTCATGTGGTTTATAGCTCCAGGTCACAGTCCATCAATGAGGGAAGACAGGGCAGGAAATTCAGCAGGACCTTGAGGTAGAAACCTTGTAGCAACACTGCTTGATGGATCCCTTGCAGCTTCATGCTTAGCTAACGTTTGTGTATACCTCAGCACCATCTACCCAGGCAATGGTGATGCCCACAAGGGACTGGGCCTTAGCACACCAATTAACAATCAACACAACATCCCACAGACATGCCTACAGGAGTATGCTATCTGGTCAGTTCTTCTTGTTCAAGGCCATTCATAAAATGCCCAAGGCCATTCTCTCCAAACACCCAGTTCTCACCTGTAACATTGACAGCTAACACTAGTTAGGACACAGACCCTCCTTGACTCTGTGTAGGGGATGCTGTAGCCTCACCTACGAGGGCGTGGTCAGGGGACGTAGAGTGATTGGCATTCAGGTGACTGGTTTCCCTTTCGTTTTCGCTTTCAGCTTGCTGTACAGACTGACACCAGATATTGTGGGAAACTACCAATACAGAGCCAGGTAAAAATACAAGGGATTTTAATAGGGAAAAAGCCTTACTTACAGAGTGACCTAGCCAGCTGGCCCGGCAGCAGTCTGTACGGCAAGCCAAAAGCGAAACCAACCACCTGAACGCCCCTAAGCAGGCGTGGCCGCAGCATCCCCTACAACTCTGCTTCTCACTTCTACTCAAGTACACATCCAAGTCATGTTTGGCCTTTCAGTCCATCTTCTTCTTCCCCAGGTTTCTATCTTCTCCTGGATTCGAACTATTACCATGTCTCCCTGAACACCTAAATGTCTCTTCACAAGGCTCATCTAATTCTCCATAGAAATATCAGTTTCTAAGAGAAACTTCAGTGGTTTGCTGTTAACTGTCCAGAGACACAAAATAGGCTAAGTCTACAGCATGGAGCACAAGGCACATCTGCTTTTTCAGTCCAGCTAAAAGCGTCTACTCTGCCATGTGCTATAGCATCTATTTCCTTCATCACCCTGTGTGCCCTCCAGTTACAGAACCTTTGACAATGTATTTTCCTAGGCTAAGCCATTGGCAGCTCTGCTCCCCTGGACCATCTCCTTGGAACTGCTGTCCCTTGTCGCTGCAAGCACTCTTCCTATACGTCACTTAAAACAGAAACTTAGTATTTATCTGTGTGATTATTTCACGTAAAATAGCGTTCTGTGGTACCCTATGCTGTGCAGATGCTCCTTACATGTGCATGTGTGGCCCAGTATCTGCTGCCTGGGATTTTCCCAGCTGTTCAATTTCATCACTTAATTAGGAAAATATAGCTGTAAAGGGATGAATTTCTTCATGGTAGGAAGAGAGCTTTAACACGAAACACGTGTTAGAGATGGAACTGTGACAGATAGATATATCACAGCAGGGCCAGATCACACATACGCCATTTGATATGGAAATACTATGGTTAGGGTGGAGGTGATGGAACCCTTTCCAGGTGGACAGAATTTTTGATTTCCAGATTGTGTGTGTGTGTGTGTGTGTGTGTGTGTGTGTGTGTGTGTGTGTGTGTGTGTATGTAGTAAAGCCTACATTGGAGGCTTTCTTCAGTCACGGTCCTTAGTTATGGAGGCGGAGTCTGTCACCAAGTGTGGAATTTACCAATTTGGCTGACCAGCTATCTATCATGCTCCAAGAATGCATGTGTCTCTTTGCCTCCTGTTCAGCCCCAGCACTGGAACTATAGATACTCGCCACGATAGGTGTATTTTTGTGGGTCCAAACTCAGGTCCTCATGGTGTTAGCGCCATCACTTCAGCAAATGAGCTGCCTTTCCAGCCATGTTCAGTTAGGAATTTTAAAGAAAGAAAACAATTTAAGCATAATGCTTTTGTTTCATCTTATTCTTTGAATGTTGCTCCTTTGCTCTGGTTCTCCTTATACTAGGGTGAGATGAATATATTCCTCCAGTCTCGTCAGCTTCAGTATTTTAGTCAGGGGATCTGTTGCTGTGATAAAACACAATGGCCACAAGTAGCTTGGGGAGAAAAGTGTTTGTTTTATCTTACGGTTTGGAGTCAGTCCTTGATCCAGAGAAGTCAGAGTAAGAACTCAAGACAGGAACCTGGAAGCAGGAACTGAAGAGGTTGCTCACTAATGGGTTCCTCGGGGCTTGCTCAGCCCATTTTCTTAGAGCATTCAGGACCACCCATCCAGGGATGGTACTACCCAGAGTGAGCTGGGTCCTCCCTCAGTAATCATCAACCACAGGGTTGTCCACAGGCCAATCAGGTGGCGTCATTTTCTCAACTGAGACTCCATCATCTAAAAGGACTAGCTTATAGATGTGTCAACTTGACATAAAAACTAGCCTGCACAATCAGTTTCTTATGAACATACTCAAGTCACTTTTGGAAACAGCAATTTTATTCCTGTGCCTACTGAGGTTATATAGTTTATATATGTTAGTCAAAGTTCTCTAAAGACACTGAACTGAAGGGGGTACTCCAGTCAGTTTACATTGGTATAAATGCGTTAGCTTGAGATAGACTGGGGATACACATGGGTAATTGTGCCCCAGAATTATCAAAAGTAAGAAGGTAGGGGCACTGTGTGGTGCAGTCCATATCGAATGCCTGGGAATCTGAGAGCAGCTGCTGCCAGTCCTACAGTTCAGAGACAGAGCCCGGGGTTCTGATGCCCAAGTGCAAGAAATCACATCCCAGCTGCAAGCAGGAGAGAAAAAGACACTGATTTATCTTTTGTCTTCTTTTGTTCTTTCTGAGTTCCTAATTGATTGACTGAGGCTTTGTTGCGTTGTCTATACCTAGTTCACTAAGAGTAACACACAGATTACCTGTGTAACCACACACACACACACACACACACACACACACACACACACACACGTTGCCACCTCACCCAGTATTCCTTAAGTTAAGTGTAAGATAAATCAAAAATATAAATTAAAGGAAGATACTTAGCAAATATTTTCCAAGTGTGTTCTTTTTCTTGTAATGAAAATTCTCGTCAGAGAACCCTGGTGTCTGGTTCTTTTCCTGTGTTGCACTGACAGACATCACAGATGCCCTGGGGTTCTCATGATCTCTCTGTGTGTAGAGAACATGTAAAGCTTTGTGCATCCTTCATGGTTTGGGTTGGACTGAGGGTCAGTTAACAGGTTTTGACCCACTTTCTGAGTAGCTACTTATTCTGAAGCACAAAACCAGTTTCTATCATGAAGTGGTTGTATTTTCACTGTGTATTATTTTTCATTGTGTCTGTTTATGGTGTACATCATGATGTTTTGGTACACACATTCACACACCTGTGGGCACACACACACACACACACACACACACACACACACACACACACCATTAAGCAATTTATACACTACTTTCCTTCTTTGTCTCATTATTTTCCATAGTTCTGGTAGTTTAACAATAGATAACTATGGTAAATTACCAGAAAGTATACTGTACACAACAGACTATTCTTCTAGAGACCAGACAATTGCAAAGCCAGAAAAACTGAGCCATGTTATCTATTTGGAAACCTATTTTGGTCACTGCATTCTCTAGTCTTCTCAGTAAAGCTAGTCTGGGGAATCCTTCCTGCCTGCACAATAAAGTGATATTATCCAATCAGGATCAAATCATAGCATTCAACACTAGAATGTGAATGGTACCTTTGGTTTCCCCAAACAAAAATTACTGGTTTTATGTCAACAGCTTCCACATGTAATAGTATACAGCTGGTTTTGTTTGTCCCATAATAATTTAAATGAGCAGTTGGCTTTATTAGCCTGATTTTCCATAGAAACTATTGCATCTCGGTTTGTTTTAAAGACAAAATGAAAACAAAGACTATTATTTCTTCTGCAATGGCCATTACTGAACCACTGCCTGTATAAGAACTCGTGGTTAAAGATACTCAGGAATAGAATATCACAGGAGTTCCTGAGCAGTAAGGTGCCCAGCTTGGGTTTCTACCTTACCATTTTTTAAGAAAAAGATATGCTTTTCCTCTAGAGTTCCCCATAGCTGCAATAGAGACACATCAGCATTATCATAGTTCTCTTGACTCAGAGTTGGCTGATACACCACAGCAGATAGTACTGGGAAATGTTGCTATGTAGATTCTGGTAATTTCTCCCTTTTGCACATCTGAGCCTTAAGTTGGAATTTGCAGGACTTTGCACACTGACCCCTGGCACAAGCTCTGAGTACAGTGTTCTTCCCACAGAGTGAAAATGAGCCTTAGTGATGATGAAGTATGGAAAATTCTGAGGGACGGTGCTACCAGTTAGGGCTGAGGTAGAGAGGCACCCTCCCCAGGAATGTGTGCTTATGAAACGACTATTACAGTGGGCAGGAAGATGCTAGGTTTGTGTCTTCCAAAGGTATTAGAGAGAAGCATTGGTTTGAGTTATGAATATGTGTTCAAATAACTTTACTTCGTAGAAACAAAATAGTGACAGTTGAACAGTTGTGAGTCTACTCTAATTCACTGTATTCTATCATCAGGCACTCATGAAATATTTGTGATATTGGGAATTTGGGGACTTGGACTAAAGCTTCTTATTAAATTTTTATGTGTCTTTGATTTCCCTATGGCTTCCGTTAATCAGATCAACAATTGAAGTGTTTTAGAACTGATAATATTTTTCAAATATAAGAGACATCTGAAAATACCCTTTTAAGTTCTCTTTTTGTTGTTCATCTGTTTTTGGTTTCGTTTTGAGACATGGTCTACTATAGAACTATTGCTGTCCCAGAACTTGCTGCTTAGACCAGGCTGGCCTCCAACTCAGTGGTCTGACTGCTGGAATTAAAGGTGTGCACTACCACACCTAGCTTCTCTTTCCATACTGTAAAGAAGAGTTCTTTACTAAACTAGATATGAATTTTATTTTACCAAGACTAGATAGTTGTTTTTCCTGCAATCAAGTTATTCATCTTCCTCAGTTTCAGTTTTCCATCTTGAAAGTGGTGTTCTTGGTAAATAGCTGAGATGGAAAAGTCTCAAAATGAAACAATAGACCCAATAAATGTTTTCCCCTTCACAGAGTGTCATAGGCTACATTCTGACATAGTCCATAAAATATTTGAAGTTTTTATTGCCTTTGTATGTTTGTGTATGTTGTGTATGTATGTGTGCCTGGGTGCCTCATGTGGGCATGTGTGCGCCATGCTGAACTTGGGAGAGTCAGAGAAATATTTGGCAGTTATCCCTCTCCCGCCACGAGGTGGATCTTGGGATTGAACTCAAGCTGTCAGAATTAACGTTGAGTCCCTTTCCCCACTGAGCCACCACTTTGACCCTAATTATTTGAAATATTTTTAATGTTGTTGACCAGTAAAGGCTATAAAATAAAGATACTTTTTAAAAAGTGTTCTTAGTGTTCATCATTTTAAAAAGCATAATTGTCTTTCTTGGCCATATCAGTGGTATAATAATTTATTACAGCACAGATATGATGTTATTTATTCATCTGTTCATATATTGTGAGAAGGATTTTGCTATGCTACTCATTTCAGCTGTCCCGAATGGCCTCACAGTTTTGGCAGTCCTCTTGTCTCCAGGGTCATGGGTGCGAGGATTCCGAGTGTGAGCCACCACACCCCTTGGCACTCACTCTCTTCCTTTAATAGTGTTGCATCATTGCCTTCAGCAGGTGTGGTATTTCATGAAAAGTGGCTTGGACACTGCATTGATCATAGTACATGAAGACACATAATGCTAACATCAAGGCAGAGTATTGCTTACAGCATGGGATTTTAGCTTTAAGTATATGCATTATTGGTGACCTACTACAGCATTAATGTGTTTCAGAAAAAGAATTATAATCACCAACATAAATTTTCAAGAGTTTGACATATACCATTTTCCAGAAAGTTACACTTACAGGAATAAAAACACCAAAAAACACTACTCATTTACTTATGAAGAAATTTAATTTTATTTGAATATACAATTCAGTCTTTATAAAAAGTAGAGTTGTGAGATTCTTAAGGGCTGGTCACAGTCACAAATTTAAATAAATTAACGTTTAATGCAATGAAAATGACGAGAACTATACCTCATTGTCTCTGATGGTCCTCAGGCATAAACTAGAAAGGCTTTTAACTTCATTATGACATTAACTACTTGGGCAGCCTTAGTGGGTCAGCAAGATAGCTGTTAAAAAATAGAGGTACACTGTCTGCTAAGTCTACTCACAACACACTTATGAGGCTAAAATGAGTAACATTGAAAGAATATGTGCACTCATGTTCTGCAAACCTCAAGACCACGGGCAACACCCATGAGTCGTCCTCTGTCTGTCCAGTTGCACCTTTAAAGTGGTGCAGTCTTCATGTAGATTTTGGATTTTTCCCTCAGTTCTAGTATCATGTTGTGGTAACAAAATATTCCAACTCCCCTCCCCTGTTCCTTTTAGAGCTCTCTCCGATTTTATTGAACTGTGTGGTTTTCAGAGCTTTTGGCTGAAGGCGAATAATTGATTTACTATATTGTGTTTTTAAATGTGCTCAATTTTAGGGAAAGCTGTATATTCTTTTCTCCACACAGGAATTATTCTTTATCTTAAAACTGGGGCATAAGTAGATTGCACATCAGACTGTGGTGGTTCAGGGTTGGCACTGATGCTGGGCTCTTTACAGACTTTGCCCTCCCAAAACAATTGAGTAAGATGCCTGTCTTCTGCCCACTTGAGTTTTTTCTTTTCCTTCCTTTGTCTCTCCTTACGCTCTTTCTTCCCGCATACTTCATTTCCTTTCCTGTCTTTATCATCTTTGTGATTAACTGTAACCAGCTGAAATTACACATTTTCATTGGGAAAAAATTATAATCTAAAATGTAAATTCATAAGAGAAAGACATTCCCAAGTTTTTCTAATTTAAAATCGACGCAGCATGGATCTGATATTAACAGCACTTCTCTCTCTCTCTCTCTCCCTCTCTCTCTCTATTTCTCTCTCTCTCTATTTCTCTCTCTCTCTGTGTGTCTCTCTCTCTCTATATATATATATGTATATGTATTCGCTATATATTTTTCCATGTATTCTATATATTTTTCTATATATTGTATATATAATCTTCATGCATTTAGGTTTTGCTTCTGGCTTTTATCAAGAAAGTCAGGTTACACAATTTAATGTATTCATTTAACTCAATAACTTTTCTATTCTAACAGTAACTTGAACTGAATTACAACAAAAAAGTAAAACCAGCAATTTTTCCAAATTACAAGGAATTTTGGCTTCATTTGCATTTCATCCCACTCTTTTGGGGTTTCAGATATAAATACATGCTTAATATTTTAATGTGCTCTTGCTACTGTATTTGCTTTTAAGTCATCATTTGTCACATTGGATTATCAGTGACGTGTTAGATGAGCTATGTTCAGATCCCAGCTGCTGTCCTTGTGGGTTTCTGAGTCCTGACACGGGTTCAAGTGAGAAGGCTAGATTTTATTCAGTAGGGACTCTCTGCTTAGGGAAGCTTATCCACTGTGAACTGAATGAACCTTGCCAGGACAAAAAGGAGCAACCTTTTACGTTTGGGGTGTGCTGATGATTATGTAAAGGGTTTGGCTCTGTGAATACAACACCTGGGTTTGTTCATTGGCACGACGGGGAGGAGAAAGGGGCTTTTTGTATGTTTACTACAGGCTGCCTTACTGTGGGCCAGAGTGGGGCACCAGGAGCTGAGCAGTGTTCCTTGAACATAGAAAGAATGTTTGAGATAGGTGACCTACATATTAAGAGGCATAGCTAGAAAGTAGAGTTGGAACCTTTGCAAAGTAACTGTTTTAATAGGCATCCAGGGTCCTAACCCTATGTACTAATGTTAGGCTAGTACAGACAATAATTTTTGTTTGCAGAGTGACGCACACATCTTAAAAGATGATGGTGTCATCCTAGAGGTGCAGGGTTTAGCTATGAAACTTGTGTTGGTGTTTTATGGAGTCTCTTAGATATCTTTATGTGGACTTGAACTTAGAATCCTAAGTTTCCTTCCTTCCTTCCTTCCTTCCTTCCTTCCTTCCTTCCTTCCTTTCTTTCTTTCTTTCTTTGTTTCTTTCTGAGAGAAAACTTTTATTTGGCCTACACTTCCAGGTCACAGTTGACCGCTGAGGAAGGTTATGGTGAGAACTCAAGTGCAAACAATGGAAGAACACTCTTCCTGGCAATGGAGAGTTGCATGGTCATATTGGACTGTGACATGTCTGAAAGAGACTGGCTTGGCTGGTGCTTGATTTGGAAGGGGCCCAGCCTCCTGTGGACGGCACTGTCCCTAGGCAGGAGGGCATAGCCTGAAAGCTAAGTGGGTGTCAATCAGAGAACCTGAAGTTTTCAAAGGCTAAAGCCATACATAGTTGAAAAGAGAGCTCCAGAGAACATGGCTAGAATATCTTTGCAGAGGTGTTAAACCTTGGATTGCCTCAGTTTCCCTGTCAGTAAAGTGGGGAGAATAACAGCACGTATGATATAGCAGTGCATTTTGAGGTTGAAAGGAGCCAATTATGAAAGCTGGTGACACACAGTAAGATCTCCACAAATGTTCATTATTTTCCTTATGAAGTGTAAAGTGGGGTGACCATGTCTGTCTACCATTTTAGATTGCTTTAAAAACACAATAGAAGGAAAACACTAATGTCATGCTTGATACACAATAAGTATAATTCTAGAAATAGCAGCAGGGTTTATAGGAGACACAAAAAATATAGGTTCTAATTTTTGTATTTCCCATGATGTTCAAATATAAAATAATATCAGGGTTACTACTTTTAAAATAGTGGTAAAGTATTGATGAATAATTTTATCACAAAATATTTATGAATAATTTTAGACAGGGTTGTTCGTTCAGATATTTAGAAACCATTTTGTGTGCATATCTCCTAAGTCTTATATACAAAGTTCATTGCTCCAACCTTTTTTGTGACTTAGCCTCCTGTGCAACTTGTAGTAGAATTTCACTACATATTTTCTAAAAGAGATTTGAAGAACTGGAACTATTTTCTCAGCTAAAAAAGAATGTTATAAAGAAAAGTAGTAGTAACGATGACTGGACCATGTCTTTGTAATCTTTCAGATTTTACGATGCTTTTTTATGTATCCCAGCCTCTTTGTTTCCTAAGACAGAGGTTAAAAATTAGATTCAATGCATGGTTTGTAGCTGCTAACTGTACGTTTAGAGACACTTGGATAATCTGTATCCACGTTGCTGGGGTCTGTTGATTCTAGCACTTTGCAACAGTAATGTATGAAGTATGAATTATTAACTCAGTGCAGCTACCCCGGCATCATCAAGGATACTGCACACTTCACGGCATACAGATTTCCAGCTAGGTCTTCTCCATAGGCCTGCTGTCTTCAAGCTCAAGCTTTTACCACTCACTCTCTCTTGTTTCATTTCTTGAATTTGTTGTTTGGAGATAGGGTCTTGCTATGTTGTGCAGGCTGGTTTGAATTTCTGGGCTCAGTCCCCCTGGCTGGTTTCCGGAGTAGGTGGGGCTGTATTATGCACCGGGACACCTGGCTCATGGAATGGTTTAGTGCTACTGTATGTGATATTGAAGCAGGAAGAGGGACCATTTCCATAAAAGAACAATTACTGGCAAAGGAAGACTAATTTGAGATGAGGTTGATTTCTTCAATGAATGACATGAAAATTTAAAATAAGAGAATAACTATATGCAATATGATATCCAAAGCCAACCTTGCTATTAATATATGTGGTCATTAGTGTTTGTGGTATATGTAAAATGATAAAGGAAATTACTTAATTTCACAAATAGGAAAAAAGATCATAACTACCTCATACTATTTTCAAATCAGATGTGTATTCCATATTTTTAGGAAAGTGTCTACAATGTTGCCTTCTAACTTTGAGCATGTTAGAAATATCACTCTTGATGATGACCCTTGTAAACAGGTCTCAAAATTGTTTATGAAAGCGGTATAAAACACTGTAGCATCTCTAAGTTATTAAGACTCAGCTTTTCTAATAACATGCTACCCAGCCCTCAGCGGGCATTCTCACCTCACTGGAGAACTTCCCCTTCGCTCTTAGAGGTCGTGTTATTTAATAGCTAACATCTCCGTCTTCTTCTTAAGTCATCTAAAATGGATTTTGTATGTTTCTCTTTTTAATAGTCTGACACATACTTCTGCATGTCCATGCGTCTGCCTGTGGATGAGGAAGCCTTCGTGAGTAAGTATCCTTTGGATAGTGGGGGACAGGGGAACAGCGATTTGAAATCAGTAAAAGGTTCTCTTCGGTGCTTATGAGTGTATTAATCTTCTACTGTCAGTTTCCAAAATGCATTCATCATGCCTAATGGGAAAAGAAACTGCAGGCAGCCGCTGGAGACGAGATTACAAACTGTATCCGGAGAGAGTCTCGAGTGTGGTAGCTAAGGAGTTGGTGCAGATGTCAGTGGTCACCAGTGCCATGTGGTCCCATTTGTACAGTATTGGCTTTCTGTCTGTAGCTGGATTCTTAGTTCCCCTGCACTCAATAACACTGTTTACCTGATGGTTCGTTTTATCAATAGACTATTCTTAGAACCGACATTGGGAAGTGTAATATTTTACCCATCAGACAGGTAGGTGAAAAAAAATAGAAAGGAAAGAGGGAGAGAGTGCAGAGAGAAAAAAAAGGAGGGAGAGTGAGGAAGAGAGAATGGGGAAGAGAAGGGGCACCCATTCTTTTATTTGCACCATAGACTAAGGGGACTTAAATGACAGGTCCTTCCCAGATGTGTCTTTCAGTCACCTAGGAGAAGTGGCAAAGCACCATCTGTCTCCATCTAGCTTGTTTAAATTTAAGAATCCCCTATGACAGACTTTTACTATTTAGGGAAGGCATGTGATTGACAAATGATTCATGTTCTTTATTTTTTTCCCCCTTTTTGTTTTCTGCTTTTCTTTCTGGATTAAAATGTTGATGTTAGGAAGTTAAGGGTAATGAGAGTTGTGCTTTGGTCCCATGCAACTAATTTTCAAGTGGGTTGCCTGCAATGACTGTTATGTGACTAGTAAAATGTGTGCAGTGTAGCCATGGGGCAGTTGGAGAATGAATTTTCCTGAGGTGCTTCCCGCAGGAGTGTCCATTATAGGCCTGCAAAGCCGGAACGATTTGCATGTAGTTTTTTTTTTTTTTTCCTCTGCACTCTGGCTGCAATAACAATGACAGAACACAACCTATAACAACACTCTCTGTACAGAATTGCTCAGTAGTTGATCTCCGAGAAGGAGAATAACACCGTGACAGGCTGAACATTGCCTGAAGGGGTTTGGGTGTTGTAGTTGGACATTACCCAGAACAGGATTAGGAAAGGCAGGGTTCCCCAAGGCTAAACTGAGTCACTTTAAAAATAGGAAAGCAATTTAAGATCCTAATTATAGGTTTGGGTTTTTTTTTTTAAAGTAACCCCAAATGTAACTTAAAATATATCCATTCATAGCCTTGTGTTTGGCAGCCTAGGAGAGAAAAATATTTACCTATCAAATGGATATTTTTTCTTCCACGGTGTTATGTCTTCTCTGTTTATTCCTCCCATTTCACACTGGCTTTACAGAGAAGGCCGTCCTGCACACCTGTGTAAATACAGTTGTCATAGGTCACAGCAGTATTAAGGGTTTCTTTCACATTGACAGTGACTGCGTTGTTTTCGGAGGTTGTGAGAAGTGGGTGGTTTCAGGGCTGGTCATTCTAAGAACTATAAATATGGTGTGGAATGTGTTACTGCTGTGGTAATATCAATGTGTTTACTTTCACATAACTTGAAATTGTGAAGTACAAGTAAATGTATTCAGTCAAGCAACTGAATACTCCTGAAGCTCTGTGCTCGCACCAGGGCGCTAACATTCCTTTTATTTTTGTAGTCATCTCTCTTCTAAGATAAAACCACTTCTAGCTCCAAGGCCTTACATGGTCTTCTAGGATCCTAACGTTTTTAGTACTCCTTCTTTTTTATTGCTGCAAGGATCGCGTGCATGCTACAGATTTTCTTACCTGTTGGAAAGACGGTTTCTATGAATGTGAGTCTTTGGGTGTGCTGCCCAGCAGGTCGCCTGTCGCCAGCATTCATTAGTGGTGCCATTCAAAGTATACAATGGAAAGCCGACTGATAGCGCCAACTGACCGTTTCCACACAGGCAGAAGTCCTAGAAGGAACTTTATGCCAACAGTGCATGTTGGACAGGGGACTAGATGAACCTCAGAGTCCCAACGTAGGCGTTGTGGTTGTGTGTTGGCTAGAGCTAACCCATTCTAAGGAGGTCTGATGCCAGATCATCTCTGTACTTTCTTGTGCCTTGTTCCAGATTCTCAATCTCAAAATTTATCTCTCCCGATAAGTCAGATCTGCTAAGGCTCTTTTACAAGACTAGGCTGGATTTTCTTATTTATTTATTTATTTATTTATTTTAAGTATAGGTATTAGCAGCTCTATTTGCTCTTTCTTTTCTTAGGATGGCCCCTGAGGACAGTGCTCTCTACGTGCATATGTGTACATATGCAGTACCCCACATATACATACTCTTATACAATAAATTCATAATTCTTAATATTTATGTTTTTGTGACTTAACTCATTTTTAAAATATGCATAATCATGAGTGAGAAATACCACGCCCATCATGATGAAATTCATGTACATCTCTAATGTAGCTTTAGACTCATACTGAAATAATAAATTAGAATCAAAGTGGGCACTCACTCTAATGATGATATGGAATTTTATATTTGGACAAAATTAGAGCTTTTCCTGGAACATTGCTTTTGTTGACATCAAGAAGTTGGAGATGTGCATGGACAGAGTTGAGGTGGACTCTGCGTCTGACCACTGAACTGTGCTGCTGTCTGCAAGGCGTTTTACAGACACTCAGAGGAATTGGCTGTGACAGCAGCTCACTCAGCCAAGAAATTTGACTGTCATCTTCATCCACTTGCTTTCCCTCACATGGATGACCAGTAAATAAATGTGTCTTTTCCTTAGTGAATGGTGACAGTTCCCTACCTGTCAGATAACCCTGTATAAATGAGGTAAACGTAGCTGAATTTAGAAAAAAAAATGAAATGAATCTAATCTTCTGTTTTTCTTGGGCCCTTTGCATTGATTATCAAGCAACTATTAGAGAATTGCACTATTGGGATAGAGTATTTCCAAGTGTGACTTTTCTTACACAGCATTTATGCTGAGGTGAGAACTACTGAAATGGTCTGATTTTAGTGGTGCTGTACACCCACCAGATACTGTGCCAGCAAAACCCAAGGTCTAGCAAATGCAGTGCTTGGATGCACATTTTTATGGCTTTGACAGCAGTAAACAGAGGCATGTGTGCCCATATGTGTCATTATGACCTTCCTGATTCAAACAGGTGACTGGATATCTTTTCCTTTCTTACTAGAATTTTATCCAGTGTAAAGTGCATATAGCCTTGTGGTTCACAGGTGACCACTGGGAGTCTTCCAGCAGGCACCATCAGGAGCTCTCCCAGTTTGCTATTGGTGTTGTTTGGTGAAAGCTACCATTGCTAACACAAAGTGCGAGATGCAAGTAGTCTCCAGTGAGTGGACAGACCTCATTTCCTCAGATAGAATCATGAAGTAAACATTGTGACTGAACCTTTTCTCGCAGTACTTTTGAATGCCCTCAATTTTTTTAGCCACCAAAACAGCCATGTTTCTGACATCACTATATCAAGTAGTTCCTAGACTTTGCTAGGCTAATGAAGAAGTGTATGAGTAGAAGTAGGAACCATTTGACTACATTTTAAATCTAAGTGTAGGAATGGATGTCATTACTTAGATACAATAGTATAGTCTACCTGGGGACATTCCCAAGAGGAAAATGAGCAAGTTTTGAGCACGGCCTGAGGCCTGAAAACTTGTCCTGTTTGCATATAGACAGGGGCGAGGAGTATCACTGGGGCTGCCCAGGATGAGCACCAAGAAACTCACTGAACACAGCTGTGGGCAACAATATTCAAGTGGTTAATAGTGAGTTCCAGCTAGACCACTGCCTTCCAATCCCAGCTTCTCCGTGTCTGGCTGTACAATGAGGGACTGGTTACCACACTGCTCTCTTCAAGCCACATCTACTTGTGAGGAAGAGAGACTTCACTCTTAGTGCCTTGATGACAGAGGTTCTCAACCTTCCCAATGCTGCAACCCTTTAATACAGTTCCTCATGTTGTGGTGACCCCCAGCCATAAAATTATTTTTGTTGCTACTTCTTAACTGTACCTCTGCTGCTGCTGTTATTCATAATGTGTCTTATATGCGGGATATCTAACATGTGACCCCTGTGAAAAGGTCTTTTGACAAGCACGCCCCCCCCCCTCCCCCCACCCCCAACCCAACCCCTCCACCCCCGGCTCCAGACCCACAGATTGAGAACCACGCTTTATAAGATGTAAATGCGTGTCTGGCAGAGGTACCACGTGAAGAATGTTGTTGGTAGGTGTAGCATCTGGGGAGCTAGGTTGTCTTACAGAGTGCAGAGGGTCTGTAGGGTGTTAGCATGTTGCGGTCTGATGTAGGAAATGACCCACTGTTATGAATAGCCTTCAAGGCTGGAACAGGAATGTAGATTTCATTTTGTAGGAAATGGATGTGGGACCACTAAAAGGATAGCATACAAAAAATAGAGCTTAATGATGCTTATACTGTTTTCTGTCTTACAGCTTGGCTGATAAAATCTATTTATTGATCCTTTGGTTCATTCTCCTATTACCATTAAAGGCAATTTAGAATGGGCTGTCATCTGGAAGTTTACTTCCTTCTTTATACTGGACTTTCTCTGTTCATTCATCGGGATTATTCCATTTGCAATTTATGGTCAATGTGTTTCTCGGTTAATTCTCCAACAGCAGTTGAGGGCCCTCATAAACTATGGAACAGATTCGTTATAAAGTGCACATCATTGTCCTTCTTAGCAAGAGGTAATGACAACTCTCTATTAAGCTTGCTGCTTACAAACCTTCAGTGAGAAGCTTCTTTATTGCAGTGTTGCCCTGTGTTATGGGGCAGCTGGCAAAAGATCACCAATGGTCTGTTTCAGGCTTCTCACATACAGACCTGTAGTGCTGAGAGATCTTTACAGTTGTGCTTTTTTTCCCCTCAACTGCAATATTATGAGCATTAAGGTTCATTATACCCTACAATTCAGAACAAACCGTCTTCAGTTCCCTACAGCAGTTTTGAAGTATAATCTTTATTTTGTCTATAGGAAGAAATGCTTAAGGGAGTAATAGTAAGAACTGGAGGCCTTCTTTTTCAATAGTATCTCATACTATTCAGTTTCTTAGGCTGTACAATTCCCCAGTCTCTGTTGAACATGACTTGAATCACTAGAATATTAATATGATGCATCATTTTAATTTTTTCCCTTTTTTATTTGAGGGGTAAGATGCCATAGTGCAGTGTGGAGGTCAGAGGGCAGCTTCTGGAAGTTCTCATTTTACCATATGCGTTCGAGGGATCAAACTCAATGTGTCAGGCTTGGCAGAAAATGCCTCTGGCTGCTGACTCTCATCTAGTGTACCTATCCTTAATCGTAGATACAGACTTAGTCAAAAGCTACTGTTCATCCAGAAAAATGACATGACCTAGTATACTGCTTTAGGAATCTCTTCATAGGGCAATTAGGAAATCTCAATGTTTATCTGTAAATGTTCGAAGAAATCTGATTTTGTTCTGTAAAGCTAAAAGATGAAGGCAACATGAAATTAGCTAAAAGTAGTTAACCAAAAGCTGAGTATGCATACATAGTAGAATATAGCCAGCCACTAAAGTGTGGCTTTGATAGGTTAGCCTTCTACCACCAGGCTAAACCCAAGCCTACATTGTTTTAACAAACTCCATGGGTAATTCATAAATATAACATAGATTGAGAAATACTGTTGAAGAAAATTGTTAGACAGCATCTAGTAATATCAATAAGATACTAAAGCAATTTGTTTATACCAAATCATTCCATTGGGAAGAAATGGAAACCTTAGGAACAGGTATCCCAACAGTTTTACACACACACACACACACACACACACACACACACACACACACACACACACACTCCATAGGTAAATAAATATCCAAGGTTGGTTGTTTTCCTCAAATGCATGACCTGAGCAAAATAGGGTAAGGTAACCATTTCTATTTAGAACAGTGTTGTTTATATGTACATGGATATCTTCCAGGTCGCTGCTTCCTCCACTAGGCTGAGTGTGTTCTGCACAGAGTTTCCACATCGTGAGTTTGATGCATTCAATTTGACGTGTAGACCTAGACTTGGAAATCCGCTTGGAAAGAAAAGTGGAGAGAGAAACAAGGGTTCAATGAAAATTTCTCCCAGGTCCCAGTCTTAGAAATGTATATGGTCCTGGTTGCAGTCTGATGCTAACTACAAGAAGCCATAAATCCCTAGAACTGCCTGCAGTTAGAACAGACTGTGCTTAGAACTCCAGAAATAGAACTCATTGTCGTCTTCTTAATGTTCTTCCCACACATACTATTGTCTATCAGTTTGGTTGACATCGCCCTTTGGGGAGCCCTCCTACTGTGCATTTCCCTGTCACCTTTCTCCCTTCATTGATGTGTCGGAGTTACTACTTAGAGGTCTTTTTCTTTCCAAAGTGTTTAGTTCCCAGGGCTTACCTGGGCGCTTACAATTTTCCCTGCTCATGGACATCAAGTGATCTTCACTGTTAGCATCATTTCGAAGTAAACGGCCGCTATCTTATTGCCCACCTGGAAGACGGATGGCAGTTGCTATCTAATCAGCTATAATACTCCCTTACATTCTCACGAGGCTGTGTTCTCATCGATCTGTCACTGCCTGCTGGAACAGTACACTCACATGACACTTTTTTCTTTATTGCCTCCCCCTCCTTTCCCCTGGCATCCTTTCTTTCTTTGGCATACAACAGGACACCAGGGGATGAGGGGGAAAGGAGCCATTTCTCTGAAGATATAATCGTAATTTTGTAAACTTCGCTCTTGTTCTGTTGAGAGCTCCAGAATCATGTGTATGCCTTTTGCTCAGTGGATTTTAATCCTTTGCACAAGGGGCGGTGCCTCTGTATCTCTATAGGAAGGAGGAGTGAAAGCAGCCCAGGAAATGAACCTGTCAAACTCTCCTTGCCCATTTGTTGCCTTTAGATGGAGTTTTCTAAGGGTGACATTATTGTAAGTCATCTGCTGTTTGCCTTATATTTACATTTCAATATGACTTTTTTGGCTGGGGATATTTTTCATTTCAGTTTATAAAGATACTTACATATAGTTTTTCATTAAGATAGGAAAAAAAGATGGTTAACGTTATTTTTTTCACCTTGTACCCATAATTTCTTTAACATTTAAATTACATCTCAAATTTCTGGATGAATATATGACTTGGGAAGAATAAGGTTATTTGTTTTAGTATAAGTTTTATGTGTAGGAACTGTGGAATTTTTTTGCCACTGCTTAATAATGATTTTTCTCATCTTAGAAATAAAATTGTACTTGTATCTAGTAAAGGTTTGATGTACAGCAAATAAGCAGGACTTAGGACAGTGTGTCAGGGTGAGTTTGTAAAATAGATGGTTGGAGAATTTGCCCTTTACTAAACAGAGGGTGTCAGAGGGTCTTCGAGTTTAAGTAGACACCTAGGCACTCATTTTCCTTCTCCTTGTAAAAAGCCAAGACCAGGCTTATCATCGCCTTCATGAATGACCCTCCTCAACTGAATCTTTTTTTATGACATTACTGGTGCCTCACCTTTTTTTTTTTTTTTCATAAAAGGGGGAGAGGTAGTTTCTTGCATTGTTCCTCGGTAGTGGCCTCACAGCATTAACATAAAACAGGTCAACTGATGCTTTCTGAAGGAATCCTTACAGGTTAGGGCTTCCTCTGTCTCTCTGTCCCAAGCCTTCTCCAAAGTTCCTACTTCTGTCTTCCCCACAGCTCTGCATTTCTTCTGTAAGTGACTTCCAGATGAAGTGATTTCTCTCTCCCTCCGGGCCTGCAGGCTCCCAAGAGCCACAGTTCCATCTCTGCTGACTGTGCCACCCTCAATGTTTGACTGATGCCTGAGTTTCAAATTGCTGGGAACTAACAGCTTAATTCTTAATTACTAAGAGTAAAATACACTTAGTTCTCTTGGTTTGTTACCCAAATTCTAGCATTGATTCAATGGCAGGAAAACTATCTGCGCCCTACTAAGGTAATGTAAGGGGGTGAAGTCAACACAGGTTGTACAAGAGACCTTTCATGGATTGTCACAGTTACATTTTTTTTTTCTTGAAGGGAGGATTAGCACAGAAGGTACTGGCTGGAATAATGGGTCAGCAGTGGAGAGCACTGACTGCTCTTTCAGAATACCTGAGTTCTATTCTCAGCACCCACATTGGGCAGTTTACAGCCACCTCTAAGTCCAGTTCCAGGGGATCTCACACCCTCTACTGACCTTTGTAGGCAGCTGAAAAACACATGGTATATGTTCACACAGACACATACAAATAAAAATAAAATGGTTTTAAAAGTAGACATGTCCATAGAAGGATATAATCAACTTGAGAATTATGAAACATAAAATTACTAATTCTATATTACACAAAAATAAATTTAAGTGAATAAAAGACAAATACATGGCAAGTGCTTATACCTCAGAGTTTTTATGATTTTGCTTCTGACACAAAAGGTTCCAGAGAGGTCCCTGGGAAGATTCTGGAAGGAAGCCAGGAAGCATTGTCTTCCATGTGAGAGCACCCAGTACAGGCAGATGCCCTTTCCCGCCTCTGCTCCTCCTGCTCACCAACTGTGTTTTTCTATGAATTATGAGCTGTAGCAACTTTCAGTTTATTCTTTATACCCAAACCCACTTCCTTTGTGTTCTTTGTTTAGAGACAACAGAGCCTCGGGTTATAGTAAATCGGGAGTTCTGGGCCGCCTCTTTGTTAGCTGTTTAAATGGTGGAATGAATGCCCCAAGATTTGGCTTTTAAGCTTTAAATTTTTTTATTTTCAATGCAGTACACAAAAGGCTTATAGTTTCCTGTGAAAATTGTCAGTCAGGGTGGCACAGAGTACACACATCCTGTGCTTTCTGACCTGCCAGCTAGTCTGACCTGCCACAGTTTGGTACAGAATGTTTTTATTTGATAAATGTGCCTCAGTATGTATTTTAGCAACTAATGATGCTTTTTAAGTTTTGTCTAGGAGACAGACAAAAATGGGCAAAAGGGACCTTAAGACACACTTGATATTAGACAACTTAGCATGTTTGTATGAACTGGTGGCATATGAACCGCTGCTGCTACATCACAGGTAGCATTTGCAGTGAGGACAGAGGGACAGCAATCCCTTCCTTGAATGGGAGCCAAAGGTCAGGGTCATCCATTGATGATGCAACTGGGAAAATGTGTGTGTATTCGGCATTGGTTTTTGCTTATTGTAGTGTCTTCCACTCTAATTTGGGGGAAAAAGAGGCATGCCATTACATAAGTGTCTATTCTTCTAACAAGTGAAGGTTCACCTCAGATGGAGTTTTACTTGTATATCTTTATAAAGATACATTTGCACATATATTTCTTTTTTTGTTTGGGGGAAAATCTCTGTGTGTGTGTTTGTGTGGGTGGTGTGTTGTTATGTACATGATATAGATATGCTGTGAATCTCTTCGCTCATGTTTTGACTGCTCACCCTGGCTTCTGCTTTACTGCACCATTGTGCAATGTTTCTGGTACACAGCACTCTGTCAAGAGTGGGAAGGAAATAGAATGCGAATAAATAGCCTGGAGCATTCACATTATACCTGCATAATACACTCACCCCATTAAAGGGGACTTCATTTTTAAGTGTGTGTGTGTGTGTGTGTGTGTGTGTGTGTGTGTGTGTGTGTGTGTGTGTGTTAATAGCCATCTTCACCAGCCTGTTGACTATTATTTTCTCTTTTTAATATGCGATAGTTCACTGTATTCCTACATCAAATTGTTAGCTAATACTCATCTTTAAGAGTATCAGGTATCAGGGCATTTTTTCATGGATGCATCAAAGTGTCTTAGTTGTATAGATAGCCAAGCTGTTAAAAGATGTAGTCTCTCCTTTGATGGTGCCACACAGATGTATACCTTATACTCACCTTTCTGTATCATTTCCTCATGACAGTTGACTTCAAGCCTCGTGCCAGCATGGATACTGTCCATCATATGCTGCTTTTTGGATGCAACATGCCTTCCTCCACTGGAAGTTACTGGTAAGGACTGATGGGGCTCACAGTAGAATACCTGTGCTTTCTACAGGTACCAAGTTGTAAGGATTTTACAGTTGAGTAACATGTAAACAACACAGCTCGTTGGCATCATGTGGCTATCATAATTATTTAATCCACTGTGCAGAATGTCACTCTTTGTCACTGATGAAATGTCCCCATAAAGCATGTAAATTGAGATTATTGCTACTCTTGGTATGAGTTTTTGTCCGTTCATGTTTCCACCCAAAAAGCATGGCAAATCTGTCATTGGTGACTCTGTTACCCTGTACACTGTGCTACATAATCTTCCTTTGTCCTAATTTCTCTGCAAAGCAAGTGTTGTTATGCAGACTTCACAGACAAGAAGCCAGAATAAGTTAGCTTTACTAACTTATTCAAGGAATCAGCTGGCTGGAGCACAGGCATACCTTAAAATGTCTGATTCCAAAGTCCAAGTCCTTTCAGTTTGACTATACCATCTCCTGTTTATTGAAGTATTTATTACAGTTTTAGGAATGATTCTAATTGCTCTGGTGAGTCTTTCTACTGTGCCATGATTAATCAATAAACCATTATTAATTACCTGATGATTCGGGGAAGTTCTATGTAATTAGCTATAATTATGTCTTGAACTTTTCTGTTTGATTTTGTTCTTCAGTGTTTATTGAAGATCTGTGCAATCTGAAAATACCAATGCTTTCTACGCCTCTTTTTTTTTTTTTTTTTACTGACAGTCAGAATCAGTGTTAAATATTTAGCAGTCCAGAATGATTGCCTCTTTTTGCCATGCACCGAGAAGGGGTTTGTTTTGACATCCTGCTCCTACACGATCATGTAGACCAATGGACCTTTCTCAGTGTATCCTAATATTCATTAGTCTGCTGTGAGACTTGCAGCAACTGCTTTCTAGCCGTTTTTATAATAAACAATTGTAATATGTATTTGGAACTCTGAAAAGCACAAGGCAATTAGAGGAAATCTCCATGGACCACGTGCCATCAAAGCTTTTGTTGTTGGCTTAAGTTATTTGATGTAATGGCATGTCACATAGGAACCAAACTCATGTGACTAGGTTTATATTTTTTTAAAAAAATGGAAACAGAAAAATCACAGTTAATACCTTTTGAGAGCAGCATTACTGCTTTATCTCTTTAGTAAACTTTTGTGATTGCAATTCCACATTGAAAGATTATTCTTTGACAGTCTTTTCTGAATCTCGTTCTACGGATCGCACCTTTACTTTGTATGCTTTAAAAATATTCCTTCTGTAATTAGCAGTATAGTCTTTTAGGTTAGAATTTGTTAAATAACTAGAAAGAATGTGAGCTTTTCATATGTGCTTTGGCTTCACCTTGCCTGGGAGGACTGATGCTATGATGATTCTAATTGCTAAAAATTTATATAAGATGCAAGTTCTCTGCTGTTCTCATATCAAGGGAATGCCAAAGCAATCACATAATTTTGTTACTTTCAATATTTACTGGTATTCTTAAGTGTGCTATTTTGAAACTTTATATATAAAATATACTGCTAAGACTTCTAGATTTGGTTGGGGAAGGGGTTTTGAGAAAATATCAGTGAAAGTTGAATTGTGTGGTGATTGCCCTGTGTATTTTGTTTGCTAAAATTAGTATGTGAAAGACAACAGAAAAGAATGAAAAAGCAGCAAACCCATCACTGGATGCCCTGTGGAGATCTCTTAGCTTATTTGGTTTATTGATTTTAGATGTATGCTAGGTCAATCTAAAAACCCCCTTTATGCTGAAATTCCATTATTCTGTAAGTAGACATTGCATACTTTCTGTAAATCAACCATGAAAGGCGAGACCCCACCCCCAAGAGTTGGAGATGTACGTGTGTGTGTGTGTGTGTGTGTGTGTGTGTGTGTGTGTGTGTGTGTACACGTGCACGTGTGAGTGCAAGCACTCAGGCTGGCTCGGAGGTTGACTCACCTAAAGCACACATCTGCTTTGCTTTGTTGGTGTAATGCACGCTGAGTAATTAGAATTTTATGTAACATGGATTCTGTATCATTTTAAATGTGGTTTAAAATAGCTGCCTGGTAGTTTACATTCCCATTTCATCTATAGATTTGTAATAATTGACTGTGTAGCCATAAAACAAGGAAAATAATTGATGCTAGTATTCATCTTCCTTTAACCAAGCCCCAAAGTCTTCACTTAACATTTGAAAGTAGATAGGGGAGCTTTGCAATATGCAAAGTAGAAGACATGCATTAAGGAAAACTGCCCCACTCACTTTGACTTTACAGTCTAGCCATGCATTCCATTTAAAGTTAATATAGATTATTTCCTCTCCAATATCTGGCAAGCTCCATTCCTCTCTTTAAAAAATTAGAATTCGTGGCATTTCATGGGCTGAACTCCTAGGTTGCTTCAAAGAACATTTTTACCTCCCACACCCACTGCCTTTCGGTCTCAGCGCTGGAGGTAGTCTGTGATGTCCCAACATTAGCCTTCTGTTATTCCCACCTGGCTCACACTGATACCAAAAGCTCGTCTGTGTCCAAAATTCTGTGTTTTCTTCTGAAATTTGGACAATGAGATTTATCAAGTTCATTTTAATTTGCAAGTCTATTACCCAACCTCTAAGATAGAAGCTTTTAAATATACTCCAGCACTAGCATATGTTTTTCAGTGTGTATTTCTACTGATTTTGATACTTAGTATCAATAATTAATTTATGCTCTAGAAAAATCTTCAAGGAGCATGAAGCTATTTTTTACAAAATATAAACACCTAATAAGGTGTGTGTGTGTGTGTGTGTGTGTGTGTGTGTGTGTGTGTGTGTGTGTGTATTTACAGTCAAGCTTGGATTTCCTGTTTTCTGTGTGCTAGTGAGATCCTCTTCTGCCCTGCCCTCCCCTGCCCTCCCCTGCCCATTGCCTTTTTCACACGAGGTTTTGTTTTCACTGCCAGCTCATTGGCAAATGTGTCTTTAATATAGAAAACATTTTTCGCTGAAATTATGAAGTTATAATTCACCCTCTGTCTTCAGGCAGCACTTTTAATATGAAGGCAAAGAGCTGCTATGATGTTTCACTGTGGAGCTGCCCTCCTTTGCTCTTTGTAATTGCCTCTTTCTACTGTTCATTAAAATATATTTACAGTTATATTAAGTTTACATGAAAATAGTAGACACAGCATGAAGCAGTTTTCATTATGTAGTCATTTTAATTTTAAAGTTTTTTTTTCCCTTCCACACACATTCTAGTCTTTTGTGTCTCGTTCCAAATTAGCGGCTCACACTGTTAATGTGTCTAGTTAATTATATGCATGTGCACTTAAATTGCATACATTGATGCAAACCTTTTAATATACTGTGGGGTGGTCTCTTTATAGTTAGAGTGGGCCTGGTGCTCAATTCCAAATTAACATACCTCTGGAGGATGCAAATAGGGACCAGCTGATGGAGAAGCAGCCTCTCTGATGACCTATGTAAAGAAGGCAGAGTACCTGTCACATGTAACCTAATACCTCCAGTCCCCCCCCCCACGCACACACCCCGTTAATGCAGAAGAGAATTAGCCACGTCTAGGGACCAATGGTGAGGAATAGCAGAAGACTGACAGGAGCAGAGATGGCAATAGTAAGAGCCTAACCAAGTGCTCTGCACCTTGCCACATCTCCAGCCCCTCTTTTAGGGATAAAAAGAAAATGTAGATTATAAACACTGGGGCATTTAAATGTACCTACCTCTCCTAATAACTAGTAAATACATAGGTCCCTGAAAATAAAATTTGCATAGTTCTATTCTATGGACACATTACTGCATCTTCATTTTTATGTTAGTAATTTTACAAAGTAATAAGTAGTTACTCGCTGATAGTTTCAAGATTTGAAAAGAATCATGGCTTTTATTTAAATAAGTTATTTGGAATTTGGGGTAATAATTTTGCAGTACTACATTTTTAAGATTTATTTATGTTGATTTTATGTGGTGTGCCTGTGTTTGCCTACATGCATGTACATATTCCATGCTTATGCATGATACCCAAAAAGCCAGAAGAGAGTGTCGGATCCCCTGGGCCTAGTGCTACGGGGCTTATGGGCTACCATGTAAGAGCAGGACGTACTCTTTAACTGGCAAGCCATCTCTGTGCCTTGGAGTACTTTTTTTTAAAATATGTGATTGTAGGGTTCTGCAATATCTGTTCTGTGGAGTGCAGAATATGGTGATGTGGTGATTAAACTACTTAAGTCAAACTTAGACCTTTGTCTTCAAAATACTAATGTAGAGAACAGTGACTTGAGATAATTATTATGCTCAGTATACATCAAGAAGGTAGAGGGTTGTTTCAAAAGTTTGATAAATGTTTTGAATGTTCCAGGGGATACGGATGTGTAGCCCAACTTAAACATCAAATATTGCACAGTACCCTGCTAATGTGAACACTTTTATGTTACCTGTGCATCTGTTACTTTGTTTCCATGACCCAAACCACCAAAATATTAGGCTGAGTTAGTTAGTGGGCTTTTCAGTGTCCAGCTTCCTGCTTCAGCATGGTTGTCTGTGCATAGCTAAAACTATTTTTAGTTCTTATAATTAATTTTTAATTTTTAAGCTATTCCTAGTGATACTTATGACCAACTCATCTTTAAACATCAAAGAGGGCTTCTACAAGTTGTTTGATGTTTTTTTAAAAAGGAGAGTCCCAGCTGGCTGAAGGAGACCATTTCCAGCTGTTCTAACTTAGCATCATTCTCTGGCTCAAGTAGTAGAGTGCCTCACCATCCTCTGAAGTATTAGTTTAAATCCCTTTCAACTGCTTCTATTTATTAACCACCTGCTGTGTCCTTTTAAATGCCACCCTCTCCACAGGCTGGCAGATGCTGATGAGAGGAAGGAACAAAAGTAGCTAGAGCATATATATGCCCATGTGTAACACACTCCCCTTGGTTGCTCATTTGAATGTCTTTTTATCTCTGTGGCGATGTCTGCTAGCTAGGGCCATAGTTCCGCTGCTTGCCTCTCCATCATAGCGGTTGTTTGAGAGGGGGATTTTCCTACGCTGCCTTTTGCAGCTTTCCTGCATCCTGGATGCTCATCATGGAACACTCCATACAGCAGCATTCAGAGTGTTTCTGTGGTGCCATCTTTGTTTCTTCCGCCATAAGAAACTTCTGAAAATTCGACAAATACATCCTTCTCAGCAAAAACAAAATTAGCAAACCTCCAAAACTCACACCATCCTTCATTTTAGGCACTACATGATGTGCATTTAAATCCAATCTTTTGTCACAAGTATCTGCTGGACTAGAATTAGCTGTCTCTATTTCCCTTTATTCATTATTTATTTGTTTGTTTGTTTAGGCAGGGTCTCTGTGCCTTGCTGACCTGGAACCTGTTCCTGCCTCCACCTTCAGAGTGCTATGATTAAACACTGTACTCTTGCTTATGTTATGTTAGGAACTGGACCCTTGCTTGCCCTCTTATAAGATAGGCGAGAACTCTACCCTTACCCTACCACTTCATTTTATCTTAATATTGTAACTGAATTGTAGTAGGATGGAAAACATATATCCATTGGTTAAAATACAGTTGGAAGCCAGGCGGCGGTGGCGCACTTTTAATCCCAGCACTCGGGAGGCAGAGGCGGGCTGATCTCTGTGAGCTGGGTTACTAGTGCCATGCTTGTGGGCATTTTGACAGCCCTCCCCCAACACACACACACACACACACACACACACACACACACACACACACACACACACGAGGCTGGGGGAGCTAGAAAGACAGGTCAGCAGTTAAGAGCACTAGATATTCTTCCAGAGACCTGGGTTCAATTCCCAGCTTGCAAATGGCAGCTCAAAACTGTCGGTGACTCCAGTTCCAAGGGATCAGACATTCTTTTTTACTTCAACACACTAAAACACCCATACACATAAAATAAATATTTTAAATGAAACATATTGTGTAATTTTGATTATCTTTCCCTACAAGACTATCATCTGAGTTAAAGTAGTGACATTATACCGAAAACATAATTAAGTATCTTGGGTTCAAATTTTGCCTTAGTAATTGTCCCGGGGCTTTTGTTTTTTGCTTTGGGGTTTTTTGTTTGTTTGTTTGATTGATTGATTTTGAAGACAGGCTTTTTCTGTGTAACCACCCCAGCTGTCCTGGAACTCACTTTGTAGACCAGGCTGACCTTGAATTCAGAGATCTGCCTGCCTTTGTCTCCAGAATTCTGGGGTCAAAGGCATGTGACACCACACCCATTTAAACAGGGCTTCTAGCCCTGCCCTATTAGGCTGTGAAAGAGTAAACTCTGTGATGCATAGTGCTTGGTGTGGCCTCCATAGACAGGGTGGCTTTGCTTGGACTGAGGAATTGTGCTGCATACTTGTTCCTACAGACTTCATTGCCTCTCTGATTGGGGTGAGGGGGTTGCAGGAGCTGTTCCTCTGATATTGTTCATCAAGCTGCTACCGCTCTTATTTAGCTTTTCTAATTAGGTGTTCTTTGAATTACTATGCAAATGCATAACTACTGCACTGAAGTTCACATACGATTATCTGAATTGGCAGAAATATTCTATAGATTTTAAAGCAGTTAATTATGTTTGGCTTTTAACTCTCCGGCCAGTGCAAATTTGGAAGGTGACAATTTACCATCCATGCCATTCATTATTATGGTATGTTTCTTAAAAAAAAAAAAAGACAAAAAGACAAAACCAACCACCTCTAACTTTATGTTAATATAGTTTCTAGCTATGGTTGCTTGATACCTAATGCATTCCAGTTGGAATTTCTGTCCTACCTGTATTAGTGCCTTTTCCTGTTGATCTAATAAAAGTCCCTTACAAAAACAACTCGGGAAAGGGATCCGTTTCAATGCACAGGTCAAGAGAACATCCATAGGGCAGGGAAGTCAAGGCAGTAGGAGCTGGAAGCCTCTGCCCACATCAGAGGCAGAGAGTGATGAATGCTAGCTCTGGGATCATCACTTTATCCATTGTGTATGTAATCCAGGATCCCCACCCAGATGTGGTACATGGCAGCTAAAATAAGCCTTCCTACATCAGTTTACCTAATCAAAATATTCCCTCATGGGAATGCCTAGAGGCGGAAATAAGCCCACACATTTGTGCCTGAAACCTGTTTCCTAGGTGATTGCAGATCCTGTCATATTGACAATTAACACTAACACCACAAAGCCTTGCAGATCTACCTTCAAGACCTGATGACGTGAGTTTTATTATTTTAGCCAAAAGAAATGATAAGGTATCATTCCCACCTCACCTAAGCAACCTTAGGTTTCAAATAGCCTTTAACAGATACAGGCGGGGAGTGCTTTACCAGTCATTCATACTTTATAGAGATGATTCAACATGACAGGACTGCCCTCTTCAGTGCCTGGTGCAATCAGAACAGATTCATGCCATCTGAAAGGTTTCCCATGGATTACAGGAGCAAAGGCCTCCACAGGGAAGGCCCAAGAACCCAGAACCATCTTAGTTTCAAATGTTAATTGTTGCCCCTTCTTTAAACTCTTAATGCCATTTTTTGTTCATAGAAGGTGAAATTGTTTTGTTCCATCAACAAAAGTCATCTCTCTTGACTCTCTCATTTTTTGCTTTCTCCATTTTGTTTTCACACTCGTTAGGTTTAAGACTATTTTCAGTCTCCTGATATCTTTCTGGGAGTCATCGTTACTTAGTCGTGTATGTAATACATTTTAAATATATATGTGGACGTTGTTTTTATTAAACTAAGGTTTAAAAACATTTATGTGTGGGTCGTTTGCCTGCATGCTTGTTGGGCATGTACCACCTGTGTGCAGTGCCCAGAGGCAAGAAGAGGGTGTCAGAGTCTCCGGAACTGGAGTCACAACTGTTTGTGAGCAGCTGTGTAAGTGCTGGGAGCCAAACTCAGGTCCTCTGGAAGAAAGGGCAGCACTCTTAACCATTGAGTCATCTCTCCAGGCACAAGCTAAGTTTTTTTTGTTTTGGGGGTTTTGGTGTGTGTGTGTGTGTGTGTGTGTGTGTGTGTGTATGCAAGTGCCCTGGGTCTGGAATTGTGAGTGGTTGTGAGCCCAGTATCTGTGTTAGGAACTGAACTTTGTCTTTCTGGAAGAGTAGAAGAGTATTCCTAACCTCTGGGCCATCTCTGTAGTCCCCAAGATACATTTTTGAAGTTGTTATTCTATCACACCTGACAAAAGTCGAATGTGAAATTGTTTGACTTTGTGATTGAGTCAGAGCAGTTTATTTCACCTGAAATTTGATTTTTAGAACTGTGTGTCCACATTTCATCTTCAGCTAGATGGTATCAATAACAGTTTAATCTTCATAAGATATTCTCTGCCTGTAAATCAGTATCCTGAGTTGTGAGGAAAGAAAGCATGACAGCCAGAACTGTGAACTGTGGCTTCCCTGTGTGACCTTTGCACTCGCTGGAACTGACAGACGTTTTGGTTTCAAAATGCAACCTGTTTACGGCATTCTTACGAGAGTGAAGAGACGTCTGTGTGCTGGTGCTTATATTTTGCTTTTATCATAAATTTTTTAATTATTATTTTAGATGTGACAATGCAGTATCCTTTTAGTCAACTAGGAAGCTCAAGTATCTGAACACATAAAAGGAAAAGAAGCAAACTGCACCACCCTAGTTGCTAACTGCCAGAGAAACTTGCAGGTGCTATGGGTACAGCGTGGAAGGGATCGCCTTAAAACTCAGGTGCTCCTGTCTGGGATGAGATGGATAAGTAGGCTGAGGCTTGGTGCAGTGCTGTGGTTAAAGAAGGATAATTGGTGATTGCCTCAGAGGAGTTTTCCCTAAAGAGGAAAACTGGAACTGTGCCTTGACCTGCAGTGTATATTTTCCAAGTTGAGAGCTAGGAAGGAGGCTTCCGGGCACAGAGAACACTGCAAATAAGAGAAACGAGAAATGGACAGTGCCATGCGCAAATAGAGAGTTTTCTCTGGAAATTTAACAAGGTTCTAGATTGTAGAAGGTCTTTTTATCATGCTACAATATTTAGTTTCATTTGGGAGAGGCGTCTGAAACATTCTGAGCCAGCAAATGTCCAAACTGTAGAGCTTAGGAATAGCTAGTAAACCTATGTTCTTGGTTATATGTCCGTCTGCTTCCATATAGTCATGCATTGAAAATGGGCTTCCATTTCAGAGCAAACAGTTACCTTTACACTGCCATCGCACTGATGTAAGGCACTTGTGTATTTATGATCCTTGTTGTTAGGTATGCAAATTGCCACTCAAATCTTGAAGTTTTAATATCCTCCAAGGAGTAAGATATACAGTTCATCACATCTGACAGTCTCGTTTATTTAACTATTATACAAAGAAGCCAAGAAAATGTTTATTATTTTGGTCACTGTCCAGCACCCTAAGTAAGCCCCTTAACACGTTTGGCATGAGGATGTCATAGACATTTGTTCCAAAACACAATTCTCACATGGTAACGATCCTTCATCTTGAGTGCATCGTACTTGACAGTGAACAGTAAGAAATGACGGGTTGGTGGGTTTTACAATGCACAGTCTCTGCAGCCAGATTTATAGAAGCAAGAATATTTGCTACACATAACATTTGGGACCCCCTGGTTCCAGGTCTCTCATTCTTAATTCTGACAGGTAACACCACTGTCTGTACTGACTTCTTTTCTCCACCCCTAGCCCTGTTTGTAGCAGGAAATGTGGCAAGAGTTCCTGCCTGACTTTGAAAGAGAGATGGATTTACCAATGGGTTTTGTATAGATAACCTATTTATTTCTAAATCTGCATCGTCAGACCTGTTTAAGAAGCCACAACAGTCTTCCTTCCCAATCTCTCTAGACCACAGGTAACACCTGTTTCCCCCTTGTGAGCCAGCTACCATCAGAGAAGCTGTATTTGTCTTTGTTATTGATAGTCTTCGACCTTTATGGTCTGTTTTATTTCCTGCCTCTGACCTTGTTTGGCCCCAATTTTCCAAAACACAAACATAAAATCAGTATGAAAAAAATGTAGCCTGATCATGTTTAATACAAATCTAATTTAATAACAGAACAAACTAAGGCTTATAATATTGTTAGAAACAATGTGATTTGCCATCAACTTACCATATATTAAATTAGGTCTACCAGAGTCCTGACTACAACGGTTGCCTGACATACATCACTACCATAGCCCTATAAAAAGGGTTTCCATACATGAGCTGCTGGATTTTCCAGAGGTGGTGGACACAACTATTACAGAGGCCAGGCTAGAACTGAAGGAAGATAGGTTCCACACTTGAGTGCACCCCTCACCTTTAAGTCTACCCACAGTGGGTAATTTTTTCATCAAGTGTTTTATTAAACCGTGCGATACGTGTAGCCCCTTGATTTATAAAGAGCTTTCCACTGATATATCATGTGATTTACAGAATAGCTGTGAGGGAACTATCCCTGCATTAGAGAAAAGCAAGGCACTAAACAGTAAAAGGAAGTGGCACTTCTGCTACATGAAAAATTTATAAATGCAAACCAGTGTTCACAATCTTTTTAAAGTGGTGTATTTGGTGTGTGTGTGTGTGTGTGAGAGAGAGAGAGAGAGAGAGAGAGAGAGAGAGAGAGAGAGAGGAGAGAGAGAGAGAGGAGAGAGAGAGAGAGAGAGAGAGAGAGAGGAGTCCAAGGCCCTTTAAGTGGATGCACAAATTCTGATTATCCTTCTGAGGGCTCATATTTGTTGATATGGCCAAAAAACATCTTGACAGCATCGCTGATCCCCAAGGGCAAAACATGGATGTCACTGTTGTCAGTCTCTGTCTGGAGAGCCACTTCATTAGATTTGCATATGTGGTACTGTGTTTAGAGCTGTCGTTGGCTGTCTGCCTGGTTGTCAAGAGTGCATTTCACATGGGAGTGTATCCAGGGTTAGACTGTATAGCCACAGCACCGGATTCTTTCACACCCATTTCCAGGAGCTTCTTCCATTCAGAAATTACCCCGGCTTCCTCAGGTTACTAAGCCTAAAATACTATATATATATATATATATATAATATATATATATATATATATATATATATTTAAAAGTCAAACACATCAATATATATATATATATTGATGTGTTTGACTTTTAAATATCTGCTCAAATATAAGCCATTTATGTACTGCACTACCTAAGTAGTCATTACAACTACTTTTTTTTTCCAGGTTTTGTGATGAAGGAACCTGTACAGACAAAGCCAATATTCTATATGCCTGGGCGAGAAATGCTCCCCCGACCCGGCTACCCAAAGGTACATCTGAAATGTCTTGTGTAGTCTAACTAGTGTTCATCGGCTTGTTCATAGTCATTTCTAAAAGTTGTTGCCTATGATACTTATTGCAGTTTCTCGTTAAAAGCACCACCTACTTTGTACTGCAAGGTAGATGGCCACTTTTTCTCACCTCTTTGCTAAGTAGTTTGGATTGAATTAGAAAATAATCGAGTATATCTCCAACCACCTTTGGCCGAGGCACATCGGCTCTTGACAGCAAGGACATTTCATGAGCCAAGAGAGCACTAGAAATTAAATTCAATTGCTGCTTCAGCAACAATGATATGTTTAAGTCATAGAACCTAGGTATTTCATGTAATGCCAGACCTAGCTGGTTTTTTCTGACTTTACCCATACACCGTTGATAGTTTCTGATGTCTGAGTGAATGGACAGACTCTCTCTTTTTTTCTTTTATTTATGCTTTAATTACTACTCATATTTACATATCCATCCCCCCATTCCCTTGCCTTCCCATCCTCCCATGTTCCCCACCAACCCCCACAATCCACCCCCTAACTCCTCCCCAGGGATATTGAGGCCCTCCACAGGGGACCTTAAAGCCTGTCATGTCATTTGGGGGAGGGTCTAGACCCTCTTTGCTGTATCTGGGCTGCCATAGTATCCCTCCATAGGGAATGGGCTCCCAAAGTCCATTTGTGCTCTAGGGATAAAGACTGGCTCCACTGTTAGAAGTCCCATAGACTGCCTTGGCCTCCTGGCTGGCACCCACATTCAAAGGGCTTGGTTTGGTCCAATGCTTTTTCCCCAGCTTAGGGGATTCACAGGGATGACCCCAACTAAGAAGCCAGGCAGTGGTGGAGAGGATGCCATTGATGCCCTTCCTCTATAATGAGATTGACACCTACCTTGGTTACCATTCCTGGTAATCCAGTAGCTGATCAAAGCAGAAACAGGCACCCACGGCTGAGCACTGAACCACAATACTGGAATCCAGTTGTGGAGAGGGAGGAGGGATAAGCAAAGGAGCCAATTTGGGGCTGGAGAAACCCGCAGAAACAGTGGACATGACCTACTGATAGCATGCAGACTCTCTTATTGCCTAAATACTTCAGAATATTAAAGAGTGTGTGTGATTCTGTTGTGGAATACATGTGCTGTGGTATGAAGATGGTTTTAAGGTGCACATACCGACCCTCCCTCCCTCCCTAGCTCATGCCATCACCAATAATTGAGATCTACTTTGCATTGCTTCCTATCAGCAGGAATTCTCTCCACACATTGCCTTGTACCCACCAACAGGCCCAAACATCACAGAAGGTCTGTCATAGATGTGTTGACATTTTGGCAGTAGATGCATTTTCTCAGCCTGTGAATAGATGTCTTTGTATTTTAAACACATCATTAACAAACTCCATAGTAACAGTAAGGGCATTCACACAAACCTGTGATCTAGTTAGCAACTGGTTTCCTCTATGTCATTTTTGAAGACCCTTTCTTCAGAGGGGAATGAAAGTAGTCACTCTGAGACAGTCCTAAAATTCTATTTTCTATATCCAGTTAGAAACTTATTAAACAGAAGTAGAAGCGTTTGATATGTTTGTTAAATGGCCAAGAGGAACAGAATTTTTGTCCTACTGTTTGGTTCAAGGACCAGGGACCACTCTGGTTCTAAATTGGGAACTGAGTAGATTCTATTAGAGTTCTGGTTAAACAGTCTGGCCAGTGCAGTTTCTTTCATTTTCTGTATGCTAATTTTATATGACATAAATCATTTTATTTCCTGGAGATCTCTTGACCAGCAGCATAAAATTACTAGTATAACGCATTGGAGCATCAATTTCCATAATGACAGTTTGCCTTGTTTTATAACGGTTTAGGTGTCGGATTCAGAGTTGGAGGAGAAACTGGAAGCAAATACTTTGTCCTTCAAGTTCACTATGGGGATATTAGTGCTTTCCGAGGTAAGTTTTTGAACTGTTGGAACTGAGCAGATTGTTCAAGACTTTATTACTTAAACCAGGTGTGCCATTATCCATGCGATAAAACGAAGAAGTGCCCATATACTCTGCCGAGCAGGGGTAACTGCCTCTAGTTGTTTTAATTTGCAACCACTGAAGGGCTGACTGTTTTTTTGAAAGCTATTTCTACAATACAAATTTCCATCCTACCGTGCTTTCATTTTGCTGACATCACATGTGTTGTCTCACCTTCTTGCTCTGTGCCTGTTGGAACTAGTCAATACCGTTAGAAGGGGCCTACTGGCTTACTGACTTTACTATTAGCAAGCCATGGGGAGGGTCACCAAATTCTTCAAACCATCTGGCAACTGCTGTACTTCATGTATAAGTCATGCCTGCACCTACGTACTCTTCCATTGCCTACTGCACTGGTCTCAGGCACTGGTTATTGTGATAAATAATGCTACACAAGTTGCTCTGCCTGTGATCACTGTGCATTGCATTAAAACGCCCCTTCTCCTGTTATAGAACCATCAACATGACTAATGGATTCTGTTTCCAAGGCAACCAAAATTGGTGTGTCTTATTTGCTCTGTGGCTTGTAGCCAAATTCCAACTATGTTTTGAATTCATGCTCTTGGTTCCATGAGATTGTAAATAGTAACAGAATTCTCATTGGCTTATTGGCCATTTTCATGTCCAGGGCTGACGCAATTTCTCCAGAATTCTATAATATGATATGTCTAATAACTGACTAGACACATTTCCTTCTCCAAACACATTTCATTTCCATCTAGTAACAAATGTCTAGAGGCAGATATTTGTCTGTCCCTATGAAATACTCTAGAATAGTTGTTTTCAACCTTTGTAATGCTGTGACCCTTTAGTACAGTTCCTCATGTTGTGAGGACTCCCAGTCATAAAATAGTAGATTATAATTTTCCTCTGTTATGAATTATAATGTAAATATCTGATATGCAGAGTATCTGATAGGTGACACCTGTGAAAGAGCCATTTGACCCAAAGGATCATGACCCACAGACTGAGAACCACTGGCCCAGAGCTTTTCCTGACACACCCCTATGTGGTGGCAAGACTCCATAGCTTCTCAGGCCTCATAACTGGAGCACTGTATTGTCTTCCTCTAGAAAAGCATATTGAAAGGAATAATTTTATGTAACTGAAAACTTTTAATCAGACATATGAACCTGTGGAGCAGTGTACAAACCTAACTTACAAATAAAATTTCTGTTATTAAAAAAGAACTCCAGTTATGACAAACTAGCTTTTCGCCTCTGCACCGTAACCTACTCATAAACTGCCAGCAGTTGAGATTGCTGAGACAAGGTTTTGCTGAGTAAAATAATGTTTGTGTTTGAGGAACAACGCCAGAAACAGTTTGCTCTGGAATGCTGCAGCTGGCGTCAGTCGCACAGGCAGCTCGTGATGCTGTGAAACAGTGATGGCACTCTTGTTTTGGAAATGGCAAACAGGCTGACCCTGAGCCCCACAGCCAGACCAGCTCAGCACACCCACGCACATGCAAACCAGATTCCCTGTTCCTCTGTGAGACACTCTACTTTGCCGTCAGCATAATTCCTCATAGATTTTTCTAGAACTCCTGACAGAGGCTGGCTGCATTCCTCAGAGAAAAAGGGTGATAGGCACTGATGTTTGGAAAGCATAACACTTTAATAACTTAATCTCTCACTGGTGACTCGTTTTAGAATCTGTGTTAATCTTAAGGTAATAATGTACTGATATTTTAATAGATAAACATGCAGTTATTTTTACTGTAAGAGACAGATGGGAAATTTTATGTTGTGGCTTTTTTCCTTCCTTGGCTAGTTTTTCCAAAAGAAGCTATATAAAAGGTATGAAGACAGCTAGCATTAATATTCAGAGAGCTTATTGTAACATAAAATAATGTATCACTTACTCTAATAGAAAAGTGTAAAAAGTACTTCTCATAATTCATTCAGTGCCAGTAGATACGATCTTGTCCCTTAAGTGTCACATGGTATAGAAAATTAAGTGAGCACATGGAAGAGCGTCGAGTCTCATTGGAATAATGACAGGGATGTTTTACAGTTATTGAATTGGGGATGGATGGGAATTGAATTAAAAAAACTCAAGACTACCAGACTTGGGTAAGCCTGGTACAGTTTGGGAAGCTTTAGAAATTCATACATTGTTTTGAAAAGCAATTTTTCCATTTCATAAAAATTTATCACTTAATAATAAAACTTTTCAAAATGATGAGGCTTTTGTTTCTAAAATGAGCTACATAGTCACAGTTCTGTACCGTTAAAACCGTTAATATGAAAAAATAGACAATCAGCAAAACAAAAGTAAACAATAACATTTAAACAGACTATATATGCATGTACATTTGTTTGTGTGTTTAGGAGGATCATAAGGAAGAAAGAAAAAAGGCAAGAGATGAACAACAAAGGGTTGTGTCATCATTTTTTTTTAAATGATGTTGGTGTCTTTCCAATATAGTTTTCATTCTGAAACATTTCAACGTGTTCTCCTTAAGTTTCTACCAAAGAGTGCATTGTATTCCCACTTACACCGGGTGATGGCCGGAACCTGCGTGAGTGGATGGGCTCGGGACCGCATGAATTCCCAGCAGGATTATTAACATAAACAATTAGAGGAGGAGAAAAGAGCATCTCCTCTTTATTAAAATGCATTAAATATGTGTGTTACGATGTACACCTGTGCACACAAGTGCATGAACATATGAAATGTCCCCACTTTGATACCATTTTCAGTGAAGATTTGAACCTTATGACTTAAAAAGTCAGGATGATGTTTTCTGTATGTAAGTTGTAAATCAAAAGGAGTGTGACACTCCCAAGAAATCTCTGTTTCCTGCCCAGAAGCGGGGAGATATTTGGCTTAAGCAAATATGTAATTTTTTTTCCATTTACAGAATGGACTTTAAAAAAAAAAACAAAAAAACACAGACTTGCCACAATGATGGTAAAGAATTGCCTTAAACTTGTGGGGCCCTGATTAACAGTCAGAGAACATAACCTGCAGCCAGAAAGACTTGCGCTGTGACCCCCCCAGCAGCAGGGGAAAGGTGGGCTGTGAGGGCTGTGAAACTGTATGAAGGGTTTGCTTCCTTTGTTTTGTAAATGGTACCAAATGGGAAGCTGTAAAAGCTTCATCGAAAATCACTTGGCTTTATGAAACACCATGCCAGTCACAGGCAGGCCTGTGCCATTAGCTGGGTGCTGCTCTAGCAGTAGTGCAAACACAAAATGATTGTGTGCACAGAAAGTCAGATGGGCCTGCCTTTTATGGAGGCTGCAGAGAGGCAGATGCATTCAGATCAACCCAGGCAGGAGAGGTGTGGTCTGGAGGAGCGGGCACCTGAGCCAGGTTCTGAAAGCTAAACTAGAGCTCCCAGGTATAAGGGCCAGAGGGGAGAATCATTCCAGACAAAGGTAGAAAGCACACAGAGATACATGAGATCGAAACAGCCTCCTGTGCGTGGCAAACTCTTGGTAATAGACGTTGCCAGAGAAGAGAGACGTGGCAAGCAATTAGGAGAGCAATGGCCCTGTTAAGACTTGCCTATGAGAGCACTTCCTCCAGAGTTATTGGCATCATAGTCTCACTTTGGGATACTGGCCAGTCCCATGCTTGAGCGTGCAGAAAAGCTACTAACCCTGTAAGCTGGTGGCCAGAGGAAGCCAGCATGGGGGCTTGGGAAAGCCAGGATGATTTATTAAATGTACACTGATGAATTATTCACAAATTAAATTTCAAGGGAAACTGGATGTAGTCTAATTAAAAATGATGGCCTTATGTAAGTAATAGACTGGTTCAGAGTTTAATGACTCTAAATCCAGACAGCCTAATAATGGCACTGCTAGTCTTGCTACCTTTACCCAGTATGTAGGCGGCTCTTTGTTCTCTTAGTCTATAAAATGGAACCAGATGGCTCACATAGAATTTTCTGATGAGTGTTCACTAAATGATAGCTCTGGTCCATATAAACAGGTAACCTAAGTAAATCTTTTGTCATAACTGTCTGTACTCCAAGAGGGACATTTGCTGTTTTTCGAGGGTCTTGGAGTTTAGACATAGAACATATATGTTCATGTCCATGAGCCATGAGTATTGTAAAAAGTGGTTTAGTTATATGATGTTTCCTGCTCCCTGAGTGGCTTTTATTCCTTACAGTTCAACTGTACAAAAAGCCGGAACCAACCAACCCCTTGTCCTTAAGGAAATTTGAAGAGTAACAAGAGGGATCCCATCTACCCTTCTCCTCTAAGTGATGGTTAATAGTGTCAACTTGACAGGATAGACTCATTCAGGAGACACGCCTCTGGGCCAAGCCTCAGACAAGGCGACTGAAAAGCTGGCATGATCGTACCTGCTTTATTTTTTTAAAAAATATAATTAGTATGGGGGGGAGGTAAGGTGCATATGATTGCAGGTATCTTTGGATGCTAGAAAAGAGTATCGGATCCCCAGGATCTGAAGTTACAGGAAGCTGTGAGGCCCCCCCACACCCTGGGAACCAAACTTTGGTCTTCGGGGAGAGCAGCATGTTCTGTGATGCACGCAGCCATCTCTCTGAGCCCCAGTCACGTGTACTTGAGACGGTTTGTAACCTGTGTGACCCATTCCCTATAGCAGTCATTCTCCCCTATTCTGACCTTGTGCTTTAAATCTGGACTTTTGGTCCCCAAGTTTCATTTAATTTCTCTGTGGATGCTCCGTTAACTGAACGGGGACCTTTGCTGTGAGCTGTTTGTATGAAACCATGGCAACGAGAATGTCTGGACTTCCCTTTGCTCTCCAGCTTTGCCCTCCCTTGCCAACGATCCATCTAGGTGTGGTTTCTCCTTCTCTTAGTGTCAGACAGTTGTATGGTCCTAAACAAAGGGCCAGCGGGCCCACACATGCTTCTACATCCAACGGGGTGCTGTTCTGCTACACCGAAGGAACAGAGCAAGCACGTGGGAATGGCGGCACGGAGTGAAACAGGATTTTAGAGGAATCCTCATCCCACTGGTTCCAGCCTTCTTCAGCACTCACAGGGCTGCAGCCACAGGGGTATTGGGAAAACGCTTTGAAATTGTGAGCCCAAGGAAAGAAAATCCCTTGCTAATGCATTTTTGAACAAGATAGAGCAGAGATCGGTGGCAGGGCAGCTGCACTTAAAATGATTGCATTCTGGCTGAAAGCAGACTCCTCACTTGAATGCTTGTGAGTGCTCCATGCTCTCTGATGTCTAAGTGCCAAGTTGGTGGGAAACGGGATCAAAGACTGCTCTCCATCGCTTCCGGGGAGACGGTAGCTTCCGCCTATATATGCTTTCCTGCAGTATCCACCAAGCCTGTTCTTACTCATTCCTCTGCAAAGTGAGTACTGCTGTGGATCCCAGCGCTTCTACGGGGTCCTTTTTGACCATTTTTGATTACTTATTTAAAAACCTCCTTTTGGGGCTGGTCAAATCACATAGCAGGTGATCGGGCTAGCTCAATCCCTGGGACCCATACAGTGGAAGGACACACATGCACACACACACACACACACACACACACACACACACACACACACACACACACACACACGGTGGAGGAGGTAGAAGGGGAGAAGAGAAGAAAGAGAAAGGAAATCTCAGCACTGCAGTTTACAGAATAGACTGTCACATAGTGTGTGAAATTCTTGTCCCTGTTAGAGTTGCTTAAGTTATTTTTTCTGCAGTGAATGATGCTAAGAAATATTTGGGGGTGGATATCCAGAAGCGCTATTTTGAATCACCAAGTGTTTATACTTGAAAAGATTCCACCAAGTCATCCAGCAAATCCCCTTTTACTATCTACAATCCACAATGATTAAGCAAACTCATTCCCTTATCTACACAGTATTTTTAATGCTACATTTTTATGGTGCTGTTTTTAAACAAAAGAGCCACTATAATGTCTCATTAAAAGAATTAGAATGAACTGGGGATCCTAATAGATTCACCTCTGAAGTGCACAATCAAGCTCTAGGAAAATCTAATCTGAGGGCTATTTACATAACACTCCTTTGCTGAAAATAAAAATCTCTGCATCACACTAGACCTACTGGATGCTATGCACAGTCAGGCGTGGGCTATGGTGCTCTGAAACTGTCTTGTGTGTTTATAAGAGCCAGCAGGTAATACTCCAATTGTTAAAAACACAGCCATCCTTTCCTTTTTGGAGGAAAGTTTCAAGGCAGGGTTTCACTGTGGCTTTGGAGGCTGTCCTGGAACTAGCTCTCGTAGACCAGGCTGGTCTCGAACTCACAGAGGTCCACCTGCATCTGCCTCTGCCTCCCGAGTGCTGGGATTAAAGGCATGTGCCACCACTGAATCACATTCTTTTAAAAAGGCAGTAAGTGTTGATAATTTATCACCGTGTTGTTATTTTATTATTGCACTACACGTTCACACCTGTCATGTCTCTGTGCTAGCAACACTCAAGCTATTGGAATGATGCTCAGTTCCTAACTCTGTGTTCAATGTTGTTGTGTTGGGAATGGAAATCAGCCATGTTGTAAACATTTACACCATGGAAACTGAGGAATTCTTCATGTCAATCTTTTATAATGCTGGGTTTGTTTTGCTTTTCACTTAGAGCAGGTCAAATAGTGGAAAATAACGGCCAGGGAGATTATGGTCAATGACTAAAATAAATTAAAAGAACTATTATTATAATACCCCCATTTCCAAGGACAGAAAAGATTTTTCTATGATTAAACAGCAAATGCAGTCCCAACATATATTCTTATTGCTTTAATAAACAAAACAAAAATCAGTAGATATTCTAGCTGTAACTGCAGATTGCCCATTGACAACCACACATAAGTTACAAAAATGTTTAGAAAAGCCCAGTGAAAGAATTTGTAAGGCTCAACTGTTTATATGGAATTTTCAATAAAGCACAGTGTATATGTTACCAGTTCTTATAAGTTGTATGCTACAGACTTTTGTGAATAAACATACCATAAATATATATTCACATATGTATTTTTGCCATAGATATTGTAGATTATCACACATCACTAGACCCAGAAAAATGACATGTTAACAAACTTTCCAGTTGATTCTTGTGCAAACTAAACTTTGACAGCAGGAGCGCAGATATTACTAGTAAAGATTCTTTTTTTTTTTTTTTCTTACACTACAGGTGTGTCAAGTCAATCTCCTGGGTTTGGGACATGAGCAGAATAATTTTCATTTACCAAAATATGTTTAATTAAGTCTCAATTCTCTTAAGAAAAGAGGAACTTTGAAAGAAGAAAATGCATTTAATTACTGTCTGGTTCCCCTCTCACTTTCCTTGGAAATTTGAATGTTAATTTATTTTTATTCTCAACCTTTACCCAAAATTTGAACTTTGGATTTGAGAATACTATGGGAAAAGCCACTCGTAGTCCATGTGTGATATTCATGGAGATCCACCCCCATTTTACAACTATGTCTGGATGCATGGATATCTTGCTTCACACCTAATCAGGTCAAACATTTGGAAATTTATTTACTTTTACTTTTTGTGTAAGTATGAGTGCTTAGTCATATGTATTTGCACAAGTGCATGCCTAATGAGTCCAAAAGAGGGCAGTGGTCCCTGTAGAACTGTAGTTACAGGCAGCTGATAGTCCCTGGTGTGGGTGCTGGCAACTGAACCCTGGTCCTGTGGAAGAACAGCAAGCACTCTAAACCACCAAGCCATCTCTCCAGCCCTGAGGCAAACCCTTTGAAGAACTGATGGAAATGACTTATAACCTCAATTTTTATGACATTTGAAATATTTTTAAGTGAAATAAATGAGTCACAGACTAGATGGGAATGGAACTAGGAAGTCAACTCTAAGAAAGCAATGGTGGTTCAGAAAGTAACATTCTGCCTACTAAAAGACTCTTAAGTCTTGAGAGATGGTCCGAGAATGCTGTCAAAGTGGAAATTCAGTTCCTTTCAGGAAAGCAAGTAGTTAAACCAGTAGGTCTTGGGTGTCATGTGCTAATTCATTTTTAAAGCACCTCTTTTACAAATTGGAGGCTGGGAACAGGTAATAGAATAATGACCTGGAGAGGAGGAATTACCCAGCCCAGCCCTTCCAGCTCACAGAAATGAACATCAATGCGCAGAAAGGTTATGTTTTGCCCGGGGTATTATAGCTGCTTGTTCATGGTATTGACACTGGAAGAATTGAATTTGTGTTGTTTTTCTCATTTTCATTGGTGCCAAAGTTCATGCCCTAACTATGTAAGGCAAGTGTTGTAACAGAGGCGGTGTTTAGAACAGCCCTTCAGGCTTTAATTACCTAGAGACCTGAACTCGTGAACAACATGGAATATGAGTAAACATCAGAATAGTTTAGTTCACTTCATTTGTGCCTTTTCTTTTGGATCAGGGGGTAGTCTATTTCCCTTATCCTTCGGGTCATTTCTACATGAGGTTGTTTGATAATCCACTGATTTCAGAAGACGTGAGATCAAATGGTCTTCCTGGTTTTCTGGGGCCTTCACTGAACACAAGCGTCCTGATAGGAGCTCTGTGAATGATTTAGGACTAGTCACTACATCTGCAATGTTCAAAAAGAAGCCTATTATCCCTCAGCATGCTTTCTTCTTGCGAGTGTCTCCTTAAAAATGTGAACTCCATGTTTGCATCCCTGTGTGTCAACTTTGCTAATCATCTTCATTAGGAAAGACTAAATGTTCCTTATTCATCTCACTCACTCCATTGGATAACTGTTTATTTTCAATACCTTAATCTGGCCATCAAACAATAGCCAGACTAAAGTTTTCATTCATGTAGTTATGTAAAACATGCCAATACCACTGATTGCCTCAAAGGCTGCATTCTGAATGTAATACATGGATTTTAAGCAAAAAACAGTTTGGCATAAAACTGTTTTAATTAATTAAAATTAATTAAAAAATATTTAATTTAAGTGATCTTTTTCTTATGGGCAGGGAGAACCTTTCTTAATGCACTCTAGTGTTTCAAGCTTTATAGTTATGTGTAGTTTTGTTTGTTTTCAGAATGCCTGTGCTTTGCTTCATTTATTCTACTGCAGCTTTTTTTACATATTTATAATTGCATATTCCATTTTTCTTTAGTCATGTTGCCTTTAGTCATTTATTAACTGTATTTATTTAGTATCATATGCCACAGTGCGCATGTGATGGTCAGAGGACATCCGACAGAAATTGGTTCTCTCCATGTGGGGTCCCGAGATTGAAGTCAGGTCAGACTTGGTGGCAGGTACCCTTGCCTACTGAACCCTCTCACTAGCTCCAAACTCCCTCTTTCAAGGTGATCAAAGCTTGTAAATAATACTGATCACCTAATTGATTCCATTAAAATTGTTAGGAAATGGCAGTTTATTTTTAACTCTTCCTGGTAACTGGAAAGCCACTAGGAAGAGAAAAAACTTACCTGTGGATTGATTTATGTAAAATTAGAGGGCAAGCTTCAGTTTCAAGAGCCCTGATCCACACTTGCCGTGGTGTTTCTTACATCTAGCCGGCATGCTCTGGCAAGCTTCTGGTGCTTCACACTGTCGTCTGTTTCCTTGCACACATCCTAAGCTTTCTTAGACGAGAAGGAGCTCATTACAGAGAAGCACAGGGTTCCCTCACTCTGTTTCCCATTGACTTCTAATTCCTCTATGCTACTGGTTAGTAAGTCTGTTTCTCTTGTGAAAGCAAGAGAGTGCCCTCAATACATATGACTGTAAAACCTGTAAGGACAGCAAACAGCAATAGCAATAAATATTTACAGGATTGTCTTTAAGGAGAAGAAACCCAAACCTTCCTTGGAAAACACACTTCTGGCTGTTGCTATCCTCACATATTTCTCCATCGCCGGAGCTTTCAAGAACTTTCTTCCTCTGAAGTTACTTGTGAATATCAGAGAGCTGATTGAGAGACAGGGAGCCATGTGTAGAAAGGAGACTGCATTTGCAACTCTGTTCATTGTTATTAACCAGCCTTTTAAAAGCAATTATTCATGCTTGGCTGGTCTTAGTTTTAAAAACGCCATCAGTAATTTTGTTCTGGCCTTTTAACATTTGAAATTATATTGTGGCTTTTGAAAATACAAAATCTCCTATTCTCAAAACAGTGAAATGATTTTCTGACATCCCTTTGTTCGTCATTCCTAACCATGTAGATTAAGGAAAAGTGGAAGATCAGATTGTGGCATGAAATAGTTAAAAACTGCAAAGGGCAGGAAAGATAGAGGATTCAAAAATTGAAAATAGACCATTTGGTATGAGAAATATACTTTCAGTTTTATATTTCAAATTGTATCTAAAAGGATGTCTTTGATGCTGTCTCTTCAAGTCACTTGACTCTATGACTGTCGGTACACCCACACACCCTCCCATCACTGCCATTTTAAGAGTAGGGTGGTGAGCTTTCCAGCCTTCCATTTGATCTCTTTTGGGATCACACAGGCCATCATTTCTAAAAGTTGTCTTCTTGAAGGCTGGATAAATGCATTTTCTTTTCCTTGCCACGAGGCAAATGGAAGCTAATAATTTCTATTCCCATAGCAGTGAATACAAAATCAAAAGAGGCTAACTCACTGCAGCGACGACTTCAAAGGGAATTCCTTTTTGAAGTTCATAGCTCTCGTTTATTTAGTACTGAGGCTTGCCTGCTAAGCTTGCTTTCAGTGGCCTCAGGAACCCTCAGCATAGCTCAGACCACATGGTAACAGTGCCAGTGTTTCCATCGTATTTTACCAAGCAGATCTCAGTTGCTTGCTGCATATGCCTCCCGTGACAACTGAAGGCAGGCATCATTGCCTCCTGAAGCGGCCTGGGGGTGGTGGGTGGGGGGACATGACAACTGGTACTCTGAGAATATGCTTTCAAGGGTCCAGAGATTTTCCAGGGGAAATTCGATAACTCAGGTTATTTGTTTTGAAGAAATAAAAACTAAAACAAATAAAAACTAAAAAATTAAAACATAATGACATTCTCCTTGATTAGATGACTACTGCTGCTTTCTATGCAGTATTAAGAATGCTTTTGCTTGTTTTGTTGTCTTTTTCATTATAAAACTGGGGCTCATCCAGATGCCTTTCCCCTGAGGAAGCAAACGGACTGGTCTTCTGCATTCTCAGTACTTTTTCTCTCCTGTTTGCCTCTCATGTCTGTGTCCAGGTCTCTGCAGCAGAATTTCAATTGCACAGAAATAATCTCTACAATAGACCAGTACACCATAGCCGAACAAAAATACCTTTTAAAAAATGGTCCTATTGGCAACACTGTGCTCCAATGCCAGGTAAACTGGATGTGTGGGCATGTTAAGAGACCTCACTCTTCGTTTTCCAAGGGGATTTTCAAAGGAATTTTAACTTATGAAACTTTCCCTGACTTCAGAAATTAATTTCTAATAACCTTGAGAGCTATGATTTTGTCTCAGGAAAATATCACCTGTCCCATTAATTCAACAATAGTTTAGAAGAAAGAGCCATAAGATACAGATCAAGACAACATAACAATTAAAATATTTATACATTGTTACAAGACAACATAACAATTAAAATATTTACGTATTGTTATTTGTGCTTGCTGTGACACCTTTGGTTCGTTTTTTTTGTTTGTTTGTTTGTTTGTTTGTTTCTTGTTATGTTCAAGACAGAAAAGGATTCTTTATATTCAGAACCTTTTTGGGAGGGAGGGAGGAAAGGTAGACATGACAGCGTTTGGAATTATTTCCTTTCTAACACAAGCCTTATTGTTAAAGATGCCACCTCTTGGTCTTTCTAACACTTGTTAATGGTCCTAGCCGTGTTCTTCCGTAGCTCTATAAAGAAAGTATCCATTATCCAAACTGTGGCTTAGGAAAGTAGAAAGCAGATGAGCTTCCTCACTTCCCTTCCATTCCAGAGAGAGTATAGGGAATTGAAATCTGTTCTCCTGTCTTTCTGAAGGACTTTGTAATTAGTGGGATATAGTTTATAACAATATCCTGGCTCCCTTAGGGTCTACGGTTGACCTATTCTTTTATTGAAGCAGGAAACAACCAGGACAAGATGAGCTCATGGAAGGAGGGCCATCTCTAGAGAGAAAACTAGGAGAGGCCAATAGACTTCTAAGATCCTGAGATGGAGTGGGCTACTGTCATGCATTATTCTACATGCTTACTTTACTGCTTAGCTATGAATCCAAGCAGGAATTGCAAGCTATTATTAGAAAAGCAAGCTAAATAGTTTGGGATGGATAACCTCATCTCCCATGCATTCACTTCCCATTAAGAATCCAGCTTCCTGCTAACGTGGATGACTCTAAGTACTACTGACTACTTATCCATTCTCACTGGAGTCCCTTATCATTGCTTTGGGATATTTCATTTTAAAAATGCCTTAGAAATCTCTAAGAAATAAAAGTCTCCTTTGGAAATATGTTTACTAAACATTAACATTGGAGAATTAGATTTAATAACCCAATTTGTCACCAGTTACTTGAATTCCACGAACAACATTCACTCTATGAAGCATCTTTTCCCCCTGCATATAAAAGGCAAGAGTTGAAATCCATCTTCTCCAGGGTCTCTTTCAATTCTGAGTTCTATGAGTCTATATACTTGATAAAATACCATGCTGTGGCTATCCATCTCTGGTTAGACAGAAGAGAGTGATTTCTCATAAAGTGCAAGCTGGGAGTCTTATGAAGTGGTCACCCAGCTTTCATCAGCTCGAGACTTGATTCTGATAGAATGCTGGTGTTGAGCCTCCTCTGAGCTCTGGGACTACTCTTCTCTTCCAATCCCTGACCACACATTAGGAGGGGTGGCTTAACCATTAGCACTGTAATGATGTCCTGGGCATTATTCAACTTGGTTATTGCATGTGTTCTTTGTAAAATTATATTTCAACTTTCCCACTGCAGTCACTATTACTAAAGCATTTTATATGTACATAAAACATTAAAAATGGAATGTAGTGACATAATGAACTGTCCTCAATATCATCTGCTGTTTGGTAAATGAACTCTTCTCTCTATATTTTGACATCCATTGGGCCACACTTGTTCCCTCAGTGCAAAAGAACAAGATCCATGAGATATTCCTTTACCTTGGATGTCTTGTATTCAATCCTGGTGTAAAAAATGGAGTGCAATTAAAGATCAGGTGTTAATTATTATATCTCTTAGAGAAAGAAAGAGAGGTGGGAGAGAGAAACTTAAAGACCTAGTCAATGAAGGGAATAATTCACTTTTGGGTATGAATACCCAGAAATACCTCAAAAGAATGACACTCAAGACTATTGCATGAATCTGCATTGAAACCATAAATTCAGCACCAGCAAATTTGGCCTAAATACATTTTGCAAATATAGGGTCTTATTGGACTGACTCTTAGTCCAAAATTAAACACATAGTTGGCCTCAGATCTAGTCAAGAGGAGCGTTGTAATTAATAAAAGTCAATGGTCTTAAAACAGCAAATTGACATATTGTGACCTTCGTCATCATAGTCCCATGGCTTCTAACCCAAAAATTTCATTTTAACTGGACCATAGCATTTATCTCACTAAAATTTCTTTACTTCATGAATGACTCTGTTTCTGCCTTGTTAAAGCTTTTCTGAGACATCCATATTTAATACCTTCAACAACCAATTTCAAGTGTAATTAAAATATATTTACTCATTCATTTAGTGTGTGTGTGTGTGTGTGTGTGTGTGTGTGTGTGTGTGTAGGTGCACCATGTGCATGCAGGAACCTGGGACGGCAAAAAAAGCTCTATGATTCCCTGGAACTTGAGTTATAGGAACTTGTGAGCTGCTGTGTGGGTACTGGGAATGGAACCCAGGTCATCTGTAGAAGCAATAAGTGCTTTTAACTGCTGAACCATCTTTCTAGCACTGAAACTCCTTTTTAAATAGGCAACTCTTCCCTTTTTTCATATTCCCATGTTATTTTCGTTCTTGTGTTTCTTCCTGTTATGAATTAGGTAAGTTGGGAATTCCTCCATTTCTTCTATCTAAAAAATTCCAGATTCATAACTTTGAAAATACATTTCCTCAAAATTTCATATTTTCATTTCATATATTCTCTCTCTCTCTCTCTCTCTCTCTCTATATAATATATATATATATATATATATCCACCTCAAAAAATAAAATGGGATAGAGAGATTGCTTGATGGTTAAGAGCACTTACTGCTATTCTAGAGAAACTAGGTTTGATTCCCAGCACCCACATGGCAGCTCACAGCCATCTATGGCTTCTGTTCCAAGGATCTGATGATGAGGATGTCTTTCTGTATGCTAAGAATATAAGTTTCTTTCATTGGTTGATGAATAAAGCTGTTTTGCCAATGGACAGGAAGGCAGGGAGTATTGGCGGGGATACCAGACTAGGAAAATTCTGGGAAGAGGAATACAGAGTGTCAGTCATGAGACAGATGCCATGTAGCTACCAGAAAGACAAGATGCCTGGTCATACTCTGGCAAGCCAAGACCACATGGAGATACATAGATTTATAAAAGCGGGTTAATAATTAAGAAAAAGCTAGTCAATAAGAAGCCAGAGCCATCAGCCAAAGAGTTTATAATTAATATAATTCTCTGTGTGTTTGTTTGGGACTAACTGGTTATGGGACCCAGTGGGACAGAAACTTCCGTCAACAATCTGATGCCCTCTTCTGACCTGTTCCTTGAATACCAGGCACACACGTAGTGTACTTATAAACACTTACGTAAAATAATAAACTTTTAAAATTAGAACATTTGCCAAGCCTCACCCAAAGCTCCAAATTTACTGCCAACTTCTTTACTCATCTCATCTGTGCACTTGAGACTTTTAGAGCTAAAAATATTGCTCATTAGGACTAATCTACCAAGAATTAATCTTCTAGATCACACCCATATTGGATGAGAGGACTAGCATCACTTTTAAAGTTCTAAACTTGGCTGCAGAGCTGTAGGACTAAAATAGGCCAAGCCCAATCCTTCTCTCCAACAAAACTGTTGTGTGGGAATGCACAGCATGTGTGCTGGACATGTCAAAGGAACAGTTCCCTTCCTTGTCTGTCTTTCAGTCACACAAATCAAGCGCTACAATTTCAGAGGAATTTAGTTTTATACTCCCACCTCTGTAAAGCATTGGGTTCTATTTTTTTTTTTTGTCCTGAGTTAACTTTTCCATCTATGCAATCTTCCACCTGTGTTCTCTCATTCTAGTCTCAGAATGAGGCTATCTGACCAGTTTCAGCCAGTATGTGATTCTGAAGTGCCAAATTCCTTTCCTAGGTGTGTTTTAACTCTTTCAATTCCGACTTCAGTTTTATTCAGTAAAATATTAGCAGTCATTGTGTCGCTTTGTTACAGTGAATTTTTAAAAGTACTTCCCATTGTAATGATGGTGTATATCAGAGGCAGATGTCACCTATATCCTAGTGAAATGTGATGAATTCATTTTTATGTAGGTTAATTATCTTGTGGCCTACTGGTCCAAACCCTGTGAGTTACACCAGAAGGGCAGTCAACATCAGGGCATGTTGCATGTCATCAGCAAAATATGTAAAACTATCTGGCTTATGAGTTTACCAGATGATCAGGAGAGAGGTTATGAAAATAATAAAGAATCACTGTGGCAAGGGATATGTTGAGTTGAAAGGTCATGCTCATTGCACCAAACACTGGGCTGAAACGAAAGTGGCCGTCTTCCACGGGAACTGGTGTGGGTCTGGAGCATGCCCGGCTCCCCTGATTGATGGGGTTCAGGTGGCTCCCACTAGGACTCTCACTATGTGAATATGCAAGCGCATAGGGTTTTCAGGTCAAGCTGCCGGAAAACATACTAGTAGAGGTCAGGATCGTTTCTAGTAATAAGATTCGCGTTTGCAGTAATGAAGTAGCAATAGGCATCAGCAATGGCTAAAATATGTGTAAATATTTTTGAAGTATTTTCTTTGAAACAGCTTTTAGAATTTTGTTCAACCAATTATTGTTAGGATAGGTAGCCAACCATTACATAAAGTAAAATCAGCATAATTCTTAATCGTCAATTTTAATATAGTTTTTGTTTAGCAGAAAAAATACTGGGCTTCTCATTGACATTTCCACACATATATACCCTTCGTTCATACTCATTTTCCTGTTGCCTCTCCCAACATTTTCTCCCTCATTCCTGGTCCCCTTGTTCCTTCCAGATGGGTCCCCTTCTCTCTCTCTCTCTCTCTCTCTCTCTCTCTCTCTCTCTCTCTCTCTCTCTCTCTCTCCCTCCCTTCCCCTTCCTGTTGGTTCTAACCCCTTCCCTCACAGTCCTCTTTTTTTCATGCATAGAATACATACATTTATAGACAAAGTACAACTTTTGAAGTTCCACATCTGTAATTCTACCAAACCATACTAGGGCTTTAAAATAAATGATAGATAACCTAAAGAATGACCCATCATTTAAAGACGGTGATGTATATACAAGTTTTCAAAATGCTGCGACAAGACAATCTTAATAGGAACAAATTGTTTGTGTCACTGCTTAGCAACTATACAGTGTAGTTTTGGGGTGTTTCACTTTGTTAATTTTCCTTTTATATGTTCAGATTTCTGTAGCTTGTTGTGAAACATGCAGGGGTTTTACCCTGGGTCTAAGCAGCAGCCTAATCCAATGCAAGATTTACATTCTGCAAAACAAAAAGTCAGACTCCCTAACTCAGGAGCTTCCCCAAAAGTCACTGCAAGGCAGACGTGCTAAAAATGCACGGTGCTTTTCTCCAGGATGCTCTGTCTCACATTATTATTTGATTCAGGGCTATTTTATAACTACTGAAAAGCCTTTGATTTTTTTTTACAGGATATGGTACTTATAATATTGTATTTGTAGTTAAAAACAGAAGGAAAAAACATAGGAGGTGGCAAGGTAGGAGGTAAAAAGTGCTTTTTTCACACACTTGGGAGACATGAGTTTGGCTCCCAGAACCCACATAAGATAAAGAAAAGAGTGAAACCTAGAAAGTTTTCCTCTGACTTCTAAATGTCTGGTGTGGCTCAAATGTGCCCCCCCTCCACCTACACGTCACACGCATGCACACAATAACAAGACAGTTTAATGTTTTGAATTGTAAGACATTGAATTTAGAAAAAGACTATCATAAGGAGATTATAAGCATCCTTAAATTCGCTTCTAATTGGTGTGCTTTTAGAAAAGCTTCTGAATTTAGAAACTTGCAGTGCACACTTCAGTGAGACTATGCATCGTTTCATTAGACTTGGCAGTAGCTACATGGCAAGATGCCATGAGTAACGTTCCTGCTACTTACTCTGTGGTAGTTTGAGCTTTAGTTCTGAAATGTCTGTTTAATTTTCAACATTAAAAATTTTGAAGTCATGATAAAGATGATCAGCCAATTTTGTAATAAAAAGCTATGATTTCCTTAATGATTTCAGGCACGGTGTAATGAAAGTACCGAATACAGTTCGAAATATGCATTGTGCTTGTTGCTGGCACTGACACTGAACAGGAAGCAAAGCTGTTCCTTCCAATGGTGTAACTAAAATGAAAACTACTGGGGAAAGGGTGTTCCTTGGTGTTTCTCAGTGACAGAATAGATGCTTACTGCATATAAGACCTTGGTTCCATAACCAGTGCCACAAAATGACCAAACAACCACCAAGAACTACTAAACTTGACATTCCCTAGTTAGTGATGATGCCTCAGTGTCAGGTACTTGCCATGGGGTACTTTCCATGTCCCTGTCACTTACTGCATGGCTTCTTTGAACACAGCATAAAACCAAGACTCTGAACCCACTATGCACATGCTATGAACCCACTTGCACATCATCAAGTCTTACTGTAACCTGACAGCCCAGGTTTACTGGGAACTTTTGACACTGGCCCTCCTGGCCCACAAGCATATCTAGTCCCCCTGAAGACCTTTGACCTCTCTCTTGCTGTAATGTTAGTCTCCAGACATTGTGGTTATACCACGTCACTCAGGTCTCAACTCACAGTGTTTTTCTATGGACCAAGCTCACACTGTCTTATCAAGTGCATTTCATAGCCACTTGGTGTTCTGTTTCTCTGTGCATTTTCTCCTCCATTGTGTCTATTAGAGAGCCAGAAAGCAGTGAATACTTGGCTTCGTTGCCTGCTAGCTACTGCACAGGACTGAGTTGTACTCATTGCTCAGTATTAACTGAATAAGATGATTGTCACTTCCTAAAATAACCTTTAAGCTCAGTAGGATTTTCATGCACGTGAGAAATGCTTCCTGCAATTATCGAAGCTAATTAGGTGAGTCCCTAGAGTTTGGAGTTCATCTGACACGAGTGAAGGTCTACTTTAACCGTTCTCTGTCAATCACCATGGAAATGCACGTTTCTCCGTGAGATCATCAACTAATCATTTCAAAGGTAGTACAGACTAGGTGTGTTTATTAAGTTACATGTAGTTCATGCAAAAAAGTCTGTTCTGAAAAGTTAGTGTTCTTATAAAAATAACTGAAGGAATTATCTTCATTTATCATTTCTGTTTTTTAAAAAAAACATGGGCAAAGCTTAAGATATGCCTGTATTTATTTTGTTATTTTTTTCCTTTTTCTTTAATGTCCCTTTAAGTTCTCATTCTTTATTAATTGAAAATAGAATTTTTCATACAACATATGAGATTATTTTCCCCTCCCTTTTCTCCAAGATCCTCCCACCTCACATACCCCAAGCACCCTCCCCCCTCTCTGTCCTCTCTCTCTCTCTCTCTCTCTCTCTCTCTCTCTCTCTCTCTCCCATTCTCCCTCTCTCATTGGAACATTAAAGTAAGATAAAAACAAATAAACTTGAATAGGAAACAAACAAACAAACTAATGATCAGAAAAAAAAAATGAGCCAAAGCAAAAGCCCTAGAAACACATACAGACTGAGACACGCTCATTCGCATCCACAGAAATCCCATAGAAACATAAAGCTGGAAACCACATTATATACACAAAGTTTAAGAAGAAAAAATAGAAAGAAAAATGCTTAAGCCATTATGAGCCCCCCCCCAAAACAAACACTTCAAAAAATACGATTGAATTAGTTTTGTGTTAACACCTTTGAGTTAGTTTAGTGTTGGCCGTCAACCGTTGTGTATGGAGCCTGCCCTTAAGTGTGGTTTGTAAACTCAGTGAGACTCCACTGGAGATGACTCATTTTCCTTTGCAAGCAGTTACTCAGCTGAAGACAACTTCTGGATTAGGGATGCGGGCTCGTGTCCCCTGTCCCTCTCTGCTCTGAGACCTGATCTAGTTTAGACCCATGTGGGCCCTGTGTATTAATAACGACATCATCTCAATTCTGTGTGAATCAGGCTGACTGTGTCTAGAAGACCTAGTTCTCATGGTGTCGTACATCCTCTCTGGCTCTTACAATCTTTCTGCCTCCTCTTCCTCTGAGTTCCCTGAACCCTGGGGGGAGGGATTTGATGGAGACACCCACTAAGGACTCAGCGCTCCGTTGCCTCTCACTCTTTGGACATTGTCTATGTGTGGGTCTCCGAATTAGTTCCGATCTACTGTAAGAGGAAGCCATCTGGTGATGGCTGGGCAAGACTCTGATCTATGAGTATAACAGAATGCCCTTAGGACTCATTTTATTGCTGTGTCCCATTAGCACAACAGTAGTATTTGCTTTCCCCCAGGCCAATGCCCTCTCTAGTCTCAGGTCCTAGACCACCTGAGCTGTGTCAGGCATGGGTCCCATCTCTGGGAGTGGGCCATAAGTCCAGTCAGGTAGTGGTTGGTTGATTCCAAAACCTTTGTGCCATGATTGCACCAGCATATCTTGCAGGCAGGTCACTATTGTAGATCAAAAGGGTTGCAGCTGGGATGAAGTTTCCTTTTCCCTTTTTGTAGAGTATAGAATACCTGCCAGTCCCATGAACACTCACTGGACAGTAGGAGTGAAGGCTCCAGGTGTTCAATAGCTTGACTTCTCCTTCTCCAGTGCATTGCATATGGATTGTATTTGGCAGTAGAGTCTTATTAACAGTTTGGGGAGAGTAACCAACAACCTTGGCAATAGCCTGAGTCATTTCCAGGTTTCCAGGGGGGGCCTCTTTAGTCAACAGCTTGATTCAGTAGAACCCATTCCTGGCACTGAAGACTTCGTTTTGTGGAATACACTCTCATTCTTTGAAAAGCGTCTGAAATTATTTTTTTTTAAAAAAAGAGTAACTTCCCTGAAAATTTTATGATAGTACTTCCGAGAAATTGATTAATAGGACTAGACAGATAACTTTGTCTAGTTTTTTGTAAAACAAAATGCCAATAAATAGACAAACAGTCTCTTAGTTTCCTTTTCTGTAATAAAATACTCTAATGAAAGAGATTAAAGGATATGGAATTTATTTTAGCTTGCAGTTCCAGGTACAGGCCATCAAGGCAGGGAAGTTGCGTCGGCAGGAGCCTGACACAGCTGGGCATATCAAATTCACCAGCCTTCCCACGTTTCTACAAGAAAGATGGTGAAGCACACACACAGCAGCCACTCACTTCCCTGCCTCCTTGACTGCTGACTGGGCACGAAACGCAGTCAGAAGGCAGTTTGTCTCCCGTCTTGTGGTTCTTTGGTGGTTCTGTGACTTGATGAGAGAGCATGCTGCATTCTCCATGAAGTAATTCATAGAACAAATGTCGAACGGGTTTATGTTTTAAGTACTATGTGTTAAGTATTAATCAAAACACACAGCTTTGAGGTCTGGTTCCATGTGGTCCATATGTAACGTGTGTTTGCATCTTTTCAGATAATCACAAGGACTGTTCTGGTGTGTCCTTACATCTCACACGTGTGCCGTAAGTACCTCCAGTTTTTGTAGGCAAGATCTTTGAGAACTTACAAGTGTTTTAGTTAGCTGGTGTAGAAAATTAACTAACCTGATATTAATGTCTCAAAACAATAAATATTTATTATCTCCTTGTCAGGTGTCTTACAAACAGGCTTCAGCTAGAGGCTATATGGGGATTCAGTCATTGAGCCATGAAAGAGTCGCCTCCAACCCCTCACATAGTTGACTGGAGCTCTCCCTCAGTTTTTTTTTTTTTTTTTTTTGTCCCTTCCTTACAGAAAGTGAGCAGTTCAGAAGACAATACGTTACAGGGAGGGAGGAGAGAAAGGAAGAGAGAGAGTGAGGACAGGGCAGGAAAGGAGGAGTCGGGAGAGTGAGGAGACGCTATGGGACTGACTAGTCCGAAATGTGTAGGGCTAAGTGGAAATTCAGGACACAGTTGATTCAGCTGCATCATAAAAATATGCAAATAATAATGATAGATGATGATGATGATGAAAGGGCTTGTATGAAAGATGAGGTTTGAGCTGTTTGTCATTTAATAAACTAATGGTAGCAGTGGTGTCACAGTGGCTGTATTTGTTAGATGTCACCCACTACACTGATAGTGCCAACACTCAAGGAGCATCAAACAAGAACCTGTCTATCACAGCGTTGGATCAACATGGCCCAGTTAAAGTCTCCAAAGAAGTTGGAGTTATGGGGGATGGAAAGAGGATTGCAGAGAGGAGGAGAGGAATGGAGGGGAGGGTGGGGAGGGGAGGGAAGGAGGAAGAGTAGAGACAGCAAGGAAACGTGCTTTGGGACTGGCAGGTCCAAAGTGTGTAGGGCTAACTGGAAATTCAGGACAGATGGATCTGGTTACATTATTGGCACTTTGTAGGGAGAATTCCATCATTTTAGGGGAAATCAGTCTTCCTTCTAAGGAAGGGGTGAAATGAGACCTCCTCAGACTATAGAGAATAATCTGCTTCATTTGATGTTTAGTTTTAAATGTTAAATCTAAAACAACAACAACAAAACCTTTCCCAACAACACATACATTGGTGTTTGACTGGAAAGGCAGAACCTTTAGCATAAACAACCGGTATAAAATTAGCCACCCAGGAACTTTTACGATATACCTTCACAAAAATGGTTTACATGAAAATCACATTTTATAAGCCATGATGTCATATTTTTCCAAGCGGTATTTTGGCTTTATCACAGAATTGAGAGTAATGCTATTTTTCTTTTCTTTTTTTTTTTTCTTTTCCTTTTAGACAGCCTTTGATTGCAGGCATGTACCTTATGATGTCTGTTGACACTGTAATACCACCAGGAGAGAAAGGTAAGTAATGACCACTTAGTATTTACCATTACCTCATCAAATAATCTGTGGGAGCACATTTATAGTACATTCTATAAGCTTATTGAGTGGCCAATATTTATGTGCATAACTGAAAAATAAACCAGTTCTTTAGCATCCTTGGATTTTAAGTGGATTTTTAAAAATTAGTCTAAGCCAGTGATTTCTTGGTTTTCCAATATTTCTTTATAAACATGCCAAGAATGGAGGTCCATGGGTTGGTCATGTGTTGTATAATGACTGAATTTTATTTTACAAATAAGCTATTCATTCTTTAGATGTAAAAGTTAAATTGCATAATGTACCGTGGTATAAACTATGATATGGAAAGGTTCAAAGTCAAGAGGCTAGAAAACCCAACACAGCTCAGCCTTAGTTCTTAATTTTCCTATTTGCAAAATGGAAATAACCTCGTCTCCCAAGCTAGCATAAAGCTACAAGAATACATATGGCATCATTGATCCAACGAAAATGTCACATTGAATGTGGTATGCTTGTTTGAATAGGAATCTTTTAAAGTTAATGTTTAGTACAGTTTATCTATTACTGTTTTAAAAAATCTATTTATTTCATCTTTATTATTTGCTAGACTGTTAAAAGAATAATAGATGGAATGGGCCCATTGTAAATATGAGCTGCCAATTTAATGATTCTAGCTATTTATATTCATTCTCAAAAACTCTTTTTGCACTAACTTTAAAAACAAACTTAATTTTTCTCAACAGAATAAATTTCAACAAAAAGATAAGAAACCAGGCCACTCTCTTCATAGAGAGTACTTTGATTTGCTCCTTATCATCTATTGTTAAATAAAAACTTCAGGGGAAAATAGGATCAAAATATATTGCCTGAAAAAGATTTGAGTAAATAAATATGAGGCACTAGGCTCTTGACGCATCTTAGTAAGATGTCTGGCACGGAATAAACGTTTATGTCTGCTGGGTAATGAATGAGTACCTCAGTTTTAGCCAAAACCAAACATGTTTTCCATCTGCATAGTGACTTCTGTCTGTTTTTGTTTCCCATAGTGGTGAATTCTGATATTTCGTGCCATTATAAAACATACCCAATGCATGTGTTTGCCTACAGAGTCCATACTCATCGTTTAGGTAAGAACTCAAGCTACATGTTAAATTATAAATATTTGACATATATTTGCTGGTTCTATAAATAGAAATTTTGAATTATACTAGACCTTAAGTACATTTTTATCAAATTCTTTGATTTTTTATACTATCATCTCATCATTATTTCATTAAGAGAGTACTTTGAATTCTAAAAATACTTAGCTTTTACTATTGAAAAGAATGAAAACACTAAACGTGGATTTTTGCTTTTCTAAATATGTATTATATTGCACGATTCTGATTTGTGTTTATTAAGGTAAGGTAGTGAGCGGATACAGAGTAAGAAATAAACAGTGGACGCTGATTGGACGCCAGAGCCCGCAGCTGCCACAGGTGCGTAACTCGCAGTTTAATGCTTTCCTGATCACTTCTCTCAGTGTGACAGCAGTGCTTTCTTTCTATGAAATATTTTTTATGGATTCTTTGAGAATTTCATACAGTTTACTTTGATCATGCTCAACCCTCTCCAGCTTCCCACAGATCCACCAAATCTCCCGACTTCTAGTTTCTTTCTTTCTTTCTTTCTTTCTTTCTTTCTTTCTTTCTTTCTTTCTTTCTTCTTTCCTTCCTTCCTTCCCTTTTCCCTTCCTTCCTTATTTCCTTCCTTTCTTTAAGTGGTGGAGTCCAGTTTACTTTGCTGTCTACTCTTCAGTGTGGACCCTACCCAGGAATGTGATCAACCTAACCAGGTGTCACACCATTAAAAAAAAAATGAACTCTCCTAGCAGCAGCCATCAAATGGCACTAGTTTGTCTGCTAGTGGTGGGACTTCATGCCGGCCTCTCCCACCTCCATCCTGGGATTTGTGTCTGCCTTGAGGTTGCACAGGTCTTTTTCATGCTGTGACTTTATACGTGCAACTGCTCTGTTGTGTCCAGAAAAGACTGTTTCTTTGAGGTCATCCACCATCTCCAACAGTCACAATCTTCTGCCTTCTTTTCTGACGAGGTCTGGAATGATTTGGATATCCCATTTAGGGCTGAGCATTGCAAGCTGTCTTCTGCTCTGCTTGTTGGTCATCTGGGGTCTCTGTGAATTACCATTTGTGCAGGAAAAAGCATTTTGGTGGTGGCTGAGGGGTGCATTAGGTCATTAGAAACCTCTTCATATGTTGCCAGTATTTTCTGCTCCATCATTCAGTTGGTTACAGAATGCTCGTCTTTTTTTCTTTTCTTTTTCTTTTTTTTTTTTTTTTTGAGACAGGGTTTCTCTGTGTAGCTTTGGAGCCTATCCTGGCACTTGCTCTGTAGACCAGGCTGGCCTCCAACTCACAGAGATCCGCCTGCCTCTGCCTCCCGAGTGCTGGGATGAAAGGCGAGCGCCACCGACGCCCAGCCCCAGAAAGCTCTTCTTTTAGTCTTATTGGGCATGGGATCTATATAAATAGTGTTTGTTTATTTTAAAGTCTGGCACTTGAGCGCTAATGTGGAATTGGTGACTTAGGGGAGAACTCATTTTGTCTAGCAGTTATTTGTGCAAGGATCAGGAGAGCTATCTGTGTGCCCATCTTCTTCCTTTCTACCCACAGTGCTCCAAGCCTCATATTAATCAAGCATGTAGTTCTGGGTATTAGTCGTAATTTTAGTGAATTGTGTGTGTGTCTTCTGGACAGGCTTTCTACCCTGTGGAACACCCAGTGGATGTTACTTTTGGTGACATACTGGCAGCAAGATGTGTTTTCACTGGTGAAGGAAGGACAGAAGCCACTCACATTGGGTAAGATTCTGCACTCTCCCTAATCAGGTTAAGCCATGCTTCCAGGTAATAGTTATCTCTGTGAATGAATTACACACTTTTGGTATCATAACAAATACAACAAACTAGCATTATCTATCTCTCAAGCTGGTTGATTTGGAAAAGCCTTAGAATCTGGCCTCTCTTTTGCCTACAGCATTTCTCATCATTCCTTTGGATGTTATAGTTATTTCAAGACCCTGGTTCTTCTTTGGACTCATCTTAATTAAGTAAATAAGATGACTGAATTTTTTTCCACAGGAGTCTTTTCACCCTTATTTTAAAGTTAATACTCAGACCCATGGTTCTTTCTATATGCTGAAGACCATTTTTTTTTTTCAGTTGCTAGTTGACCAAGTAAGCATAGCATCCATCCCCTTTCCAATGAGGGAAGTCAAGACATAACTGCTTTTCAATGTGTGAAGCTTCATCAAATATTTTTAATTTTTGTCATAAAAATATATTGACAATTTATAAAGCACTAAGGATGCCTCAAAAATAGATTAGAGATTTAAAATGAAAGGCAAATCCTCCTAGACTCGTTGCAAGAAAAGAATGTAGGTGCTGCCTTTCCGTGTTGAAGGAGGTTCAAAGATATTCACTTAGCCCACTTGAGACGTTACAGAAGGTAAAGTTTTCAGAACTCTTGACAAGGAACCACACTAGGTAGGACAAAGGATGGTCAGGGGATCGTTTGATGGATTTCTCATGTCACTGTAAGATAGGTTTTCATTTGTTTAATGGGGAAATAATATCAATTTGTATTTTTTAAAACAGTTTTCATATTGTATACGGTTTCTTAAATTTTGGGAGAAGACTAGAGGAAAACAAAATAAATTATTGATTTCTCATAAAGAATAATAGTTAAGGGGGAGGCTTGACAACATAGACACAAGGGCGCTGGAAAGGGGGGACTTGACCACTGTCTCTGTAACAGCCTTTGACAATTGAGGTAAAGTGATCCAGAGTGTATTGATCAGCTTCTCTCTGTTCTGGGCTCTTGTGGGGCCACAGGAATGGTAGTTAAGTGCCAGAGGTTATTCTGTTAACCTTCTCAGTCAGTAAACAAAGTAGCTCAAAATAAACACTTTCAGAGCCTTGTATGTATTGATTCCCAAGCTTAAGGGTGAGAAAAGTAGACTATTTTAGCCAGAAGGACCTTAAAAATTTGGTTAGGGGACTTACAACCTTGGCCAGATTCTATCCTTGGAGTTTTTCCTCTGAGGTAATTTCTGCGATAGAAATTAATGGCTTGTTACAGTGCCAGAGTGAGAAGCCAGAGTGGTCTCCAGAGGCCTTTTTCAGTTTTGTGAGACTAGAATAATTCTAGACTTATTAAAATTGTATATTTTGCTTTAAAATAATACCCCAAGATGATGGTACTACCCTATCCTTTAGTAACCTCTTGTGAGAGAAAGTAAACACTACTTTAGTAAAAGCAGTATTTCTATTCATTTATATTAGTAAATATAGGAAATTAAGTTATTATAGGAAATTAAGTTATTTGATGAGTCTATATTTTAAATATTTAATTTATGGTACAGATACATTTTTCCTAAAGAATAACAAACTAATAAGACAAGTTTAAAGAAATCTAATCATGAATAAAATTTTTATTATGATGTTGTATGCTTATGGTGCTTAATATGCCTTTTAAATTTAGGAAGATACTGTCTACAGTGTTTCTTTGTTTTGTACATTAACAGGTGTAATCTCACTGGGTACTATAGGATGACAGTTGAAAATGTTATGTGTGTGTGTGTGTGTGTGTGTTCCTTATTAAATTACACTCTGTAAACTTCCCACCTCTTTCTCCTCTCACCGAACATACACATGTATTAGGCAGGCAAGTCCACTGGATGTAGGGGTGATGCCGAGCTTGAGGAAGTTAGATACAAATTGTAGTTGCTCCGGCCTTCTGAGGCCCCATGATGTTCTTAAAGAATTATCACCCCAGACTTTGGACGTTTGCCCTACATCAACCCCAAACTATGTTGGCTTTGGCCCACTAGGAAGATTTTCAGTTGAGTGATATTTCACAGAAACCATGTGAGACTCTAGTAAGCTTAATATTTTAGTCCTGGATAAAAGTTTCCTTACCTGGAGCAGTCATGATTAACTGTCAAAAGGCACTTTAAGAGGGAGACTCAGTTGTTACGTTAGAGTCTCATTTCACAATCTTGCCAGTGAGAAACAGATTGAGGCATGGTGGTGACACCCATTATCCCAGCTCCTTGGAGGCTAAAAAATGTTTAAGATCTTTGTGGGCTATACCATGAGCTCAAAGCCAACCTTTATTTTGACTGGACTTTACAGGAAGATATCATCTCAAACAAAACAAAAACAGGTTGGTTTAACAACCTCCATGTCTGTCATGAATGAATAGAAAAAGAGAGCATGAAATATTACACAACAGGACACTGTTCTGCCTTTAAAAGAAGAAAGACTGATTTGTGCCAACATGGATGAATCTGACCTTGTGTGAGTAAGATAAGCCAAGAACAGAGAGAGAAATACCAAATGATGCTACTTTTAAAAACACTACATTTATTGGGGGGGTTGTGCATAAACACCTATGTCCTACAGTTTATGTGTGCAAGACACAGGATCACTAGAGATAATTGGTTCTTTTCTTCTACCCTGTGGGTCCCAGGGATTGAACTCTGGTCCTTAGGTTTGTTGGCAGGTGCCTTTATCCACTGAAACATCTTGTCAGGCCAGTGGTCTTAGTTTTATATGTTAAATCTAAAAATGGTAGAGTTAGAGTCATGGTTAGCAGGAGTCAGAGATGGAATAAAGTCAGAATGAGTGGAAATTGTTGAAATGGAGGGTATAAATTTTTAAATAGACAAGAAAATAACTTTTCATTTTCTGTTAGACAAAGTGATGATATACAATAATAAATATTTTAAAAATAAATAAATTTCAAGTATATGGCTATAAAAAGGTGATAGTTATGCAAGGTGGTGGATATACTAAAGTAATCTTTTCTTTGTTATATGCACATGCTAAAATGTAATATTGTTCCTAATAAATGTGATTAAGATGTGTCAATCAAAAGTGGTGTTCAAATTATATTTTAAATGATGTATTTAAATCTAGATAAATTTACAAATATACTCAAGGATAAAATATTACATGGAAATGTATGTTTCCTTGTAATGTAATCTTAAATTAGAAAATAATATATAAGACACTGTCTAAGGTATATACCAATAACATTGCACAAGTGAATCTGTGAAGTGATAATTTATGCCTAATGATGGTACATATTTTGCATTCAATGAAACATTTCTCTAAATTAATTTCAAATATTTAGTCAAGTCTAAACAAATAAATAGACTCTATTTAAGTGAGTCAGTCAAGCTAATTAAGTCAGATAATCATCCCTAAATGTTTTAGACAAAAATTTCTAAATCCTGGGAATCATCAGGTAGCATTTACCTAGTGGTCCTATTTGCACGTGAAATGTTTTATTTCATGCAAATATTAACAGAAGAGATGGTGATATTGTCTAAAAGATGTTTATTCAAAACCAATCAAGCACTTTGATTACCATTTGCATTTATTTTTCAGTGTTACTTTATTATATCTGAAACAGTGACTGTCAATTGTGACATTTCATGGACGTGTGTAATATACCCTGTTCATAGTCACCCTGCATTACTTTCCTCGTCACTGTCTTTCTCTTCTAGTCATGACTCTTCTCCAAAATAATGTCCTTTCTACCGCGTGCCTTTTTCACTAATCAAAATCTTGAAGCACAGTATTTGCAAAGGGGAAGGTAGATAATAAACAATGACCCCTATTGTGCATCTTGAAAGCATGTAACTTTTATAAAATAAATTATTAAGAATTTCATACTAATTTCCAAGTTATTATGACCCATTTTGGCTATTTGTAAATCCAGCTTCTGTTGACAATAAGAAATGGGACTAGGCAAGGGCACCATTGAGCCTGTAGAGTGTTGCTGCCTGCCATCTAACCGTGACCTATGGACTTGGGAGTTTTCTAATGACTCATTTCAGAATCCTTGGCACTTTCTTAAATCTTCATTCTGTACCTTTCTGTTATAAGGTATTTTTATAAAAGCCCCTGTGACACTGAGATAGACTGTTGACACATAAATACAGATAAGTATTTTTCAGAAATACCACAAAAACACACATATACATTTGAACCAAATCAACTTTTCGCTGTATGGTATATCAGAGGCTGTGTATAACAACATGGTAAGTTAGACACAGCTATTAAAAAGGATTATTCTTCATCATTCACCATTCACTTCTTGAGGTTTTCATTCTTTCCAGGATCACTAGCCATATCAGATTTAAAGCTGCTGATATTAAATATGACAGTGTGAAGGAGAAATTATCACACTGGCCCTTGCTTCTAACAGTAGTGCAGTGCTGCAATATTGGAATATTGCTGGTACCCACAGTCGTCATTTTAGAGACAGCATTGTCACTTGGGAACGTTTCAATAGCCAGGAACTAAGGCAGACACAAGGATAAACCTTCCTGCTCCACCACTTTCCATGTGACTAAGTATTCAGATGAGCAGGTGAATTGCACACATGTTGATCTCTGTTGAAAATTCTGGTTTGTGTATCAAAATACTCCCTAAGGAATACAGAAACTAGTCAGTAAGATATATGTAGTTTCTTGTTTGTTTATTTTGTTGTTTTCTGTTGTTTTAAGATGTGAAAAAACATGAAAGATTGTGGGATAAAACTAACGATCTGTGTGTGCTTCTGCTGCGAAGCCTTGATTCCTAATCATCCTTAGCTTGTGATGGGCTCCCTGTTGGAGAGGAAGAGCTCAGTTCCCTAGACTACAAGTCCAGATAGTGGTAGATAGGAAGTAAGCATGTTCCTTTCTATCCAGCCTTCCCAATGAAATTTTCCTTATAGTAGCCAATATGTATAAATTATTTATCAGCTTATCTTTGCATCCTCCAGGCAGTACCTCCAGTGAACACATGCCTGGCCTCAAAGACTTTCCTTATACAGAGAAGCAAATTCCCTAACCCCCATTCTTCTATTCTTGACTAGAAAGCCAGAACCACGTGGCTAAAACTGTCAAGTTCTGCTGCTTACTGGGGCTGGAGCATGACTCTCCAATTCAGTTACATCTTCATGAGCTTTCTGTTTTCTCTGGTTTTCTTCACTGCTTAAACTTGGATGCCCTGAAATTGGATCTGTAGCCCAGTCTGCCCTGAAACTCAGAGATCCACCTGTCTCAGCCTATGGAGAGCTGGGATTAAAGGTGTGCGCCACCACACCTGGCTCCAAGCTTTTCTTTAATTCCTTTTCACAAGTTGGAAATTTAGCTGGGTGGGATCTTGCCCTGAGGTCACCACTCCCTTTATTCCATTTCTTAATTCATTTATCTCACTGAATACAGGCTTTAGCTGTATTCCACGTCCTGGTGTAGGGGAAGCTGTAGCCACGCCTTCTTAGGGGCTGGCTACAAGAATACCTGAGGGCTTGTGAGGGCGTGGTCAGAGTGAGTAGGGGGACTGCATTTTTGGTTTTGGTTGCTCTTTGCTTCTTGTTGTACAGACTACCACCGGCTGGTAGTGCCCTGTTTCTCAATATGTACATTTTGTACTTTTATTTTCTCAGCTTGCTACTTTTCATTATAAATCTCCATCATAGTTAATAACCACAAAACAGAGTCTATACTAGGCTGTTTTGAGATTTCTCTGCCAGTGGAATTAATCTAAAACTCTTCACTTTAGCCTCAGGCACACCTCCTCCAACAAGGCCATTTTCTTTCAAACCACCACAAATAAGTATGGAGACAGTGGACAGCCTTGTCTTATTCCTGATTTTAGTGGAAATGCTTTGAGGTTCTCTTCTTTTAAGGTTGATGTTGTCTGTGAACTTACTATGAATTACATTTATTATGTTAGGATATAGCCCTTGTAGCCTGTGCTGGCTAGTTTTATGTCAAATTGACAGAAGCTAGAGTCATTGGAGAGGAAGAAGCCTCAAGTACAAAAATGCTTTTATAAAATAAGGCTATAGGCAAGCCTACAGGGCATTCTCTTAATTGGTTATAGCAGAGTGAGAGCCTAGCCCACTGTGGGCTGGTGGTCCTGGGTTCTACAGGAAAACAGGCTGAGCAAACCATGTGGAACAAGCTAGTAAGCAGCATTCCTCCATGGCCTCTGCATCAGCTCCTTCCTCCAGGTTCCTGCCCTGTTTGAGACCTTGCCCTGACTTCCTTCAACAATGGGCTAAATAAACTCTTTCCTCCCAAACTTGCTTTGTCATGGTGTTTCATCACATCAATAGTAACCCTACCTAGGAAATATCCCTAGTCCCTCTAAGACTTTTGCCATGAAGGGATTTGATTTTTGTCTTTTAGTAAACTTACATGGTGCATTACATTTATTGGGTTACCTGTGTTGAACCATCCATTCATCTCTGGGATGAAGCCAACTTGATCATGGTGGACGATCTTTTTGATGTGTTCTAGAATTTGATTTATAAGAATTTTATTGAGAACCTTTGAATTTAGTTTCATAAGGAATATTGGTAAATGTCGTTCTTTTCTGTTGACTCTTTGTGTGGCTTTGGTATCAGGGTAATAATGGCTTCATAAAAAGAATTAAGCAATATTCCTTCAGTTTCTATTTTATGGAATAATTTGAGGAGTATGGCCATTATGTTTTCTTTAAATGTTTGATAGAATTCTATGCTAAACCCATCTGGCTCTGGCTTTTTGTTGCAGGTGGTAGGAACTTTTAATTAATATTTCTGTTTTATTAGGGGTTATGGGTCTCGTATTAGTCAAGAGTTCTCTAGAGGAACAGAACTTGTAGAATGAATCTGTGTATATTAAAAGGGAATTTATTACAAAAGCTTACAGGCTGCTTTTACAGCTAGTCCAACAATGTCTGTCTGCAGATGGAAAAACCAAGAATGAGTGTTGTTCACTCTCCAATGCTGGGTGTTTCTACTTCAGTAATCCTTGGAATCCCAAAGAATAGATTCTGTAGCAGCGAAGACTCAGCATCATAGATGAACTTGCCTGTGAGAGTGAGGGCAAGCAGGCGAAAGGCAAAAGCTTCCTTTGCTTGTGATCTTTTATTATGGGATCACCGGTTCCTTTTAGAGCAGATCATTTTCTGACCAGCCCTCAACCTGCTCAAATAGAATTTTGGATGCTGTGTTGACACCATGAGGAAGTGCACAGTGAACAGGTGTTTGCTTGGGATTGCTTCGCTCGACTATTTGCTTTTATTTCATGGAAAAAGTAGTTAAAATGACATATATCAGATTTGGTGTAAGAAGCCAAATGATTTGGGAAGCATTAACAGAGCTTCTCCTCATTTCCAGAGCCTATTCCTAAGCTCTCACCGGGGCCATACGTTTTCACAGCTTACAGGAATCGAATCCGAATTGGAAAAGATTTTTTATTTTTTCCCCTTTTCTTGCTGATGTCATCTATGTTGCTATGGAAAAGAATTGATTGCTGCACAGCACTGCTGGAAAAATCAACACGGATGAATTTCTCCAGGGCAGTCTGCTTTCAAGCTGTTTTTTGATGAGGCTTGCTGAAAATTGTTACAACTGAGAACCAAAAGGAAATGCTTTTTCCAGAACTAAGTAGCTATACAAGCCTTCTGAAATGTATGGCTACAAAGCCTGCTTAGTAACTACCTGGTAGCCCGTAGTGACTGAGGAAGGACGCCTGTTTTGTAAAGAACTGGGTGTTATTTCTATCACCTGGAACTGTTTTCTTAGAAATAGATGTTTCAGTGTTTTAAACGTCGATGTTTATTATTAGCTATCAGCTGTACAGTTCTACCTGGGTAAGACGAGCAAGCACATCCCTTAGAAGAGGTTAAGCAGAATTTACTGGGACTCACTGCTGGTCATTCTTTCATTCCTTGCGCCTTCGCTGTAGTTGCAAGGTCAGATATTAGGGTTACACTTATGATTCTTTAGGTGGCACCAGGCCTTGGAAAGGAGGCAAGGAATCCAAAACAAGTTTCCAGTAAGTGTACTTGTAGTACATGATATTCCTGTTGGAGAGTTTTAAATTTTACCATCTGTCCTAGTTTTGTTTCTGTTGATTTGATCATATACCCTGCGTTTTAAAAAATGGCTTAAGGAAGAAAGGGTTTATTAGCTCACAATTCCAGGTCACAGACCATCTTTGCACGGAAATAAAAGGCAGTTGGAAATTGAAGCAGCTAGCAACATTTATAGTCAAGAGCAGAGAGAAAATGATTGCATGCATCTGTATTCTGTTCACCTTCTCTTAGCCCAGGACCCCAGAGCAAGGAATACTGCCACCCACTCTTAGGCCGCTGCTTCCAAACAATCGCCCAGTCTTGCCAGCAGGTGAATCTAATCTAGATCATTCACTGGTACTCCCTTTCCAGATGTCCTACTTAGCTTCTACCATCTCTTGCACAGGCTACAGTCACCTGCGAGGGGAGTCTCAATGGAAGCACTGCCTAGATCAGTTAGCCTAGTGTCTTGCATTTGGGGAATTTACTTGATTGTTAGTTGATGTAGAAGGGCCCAGCCCGCTGTAGATGGCACTATACCTAGGCTGGTGGCCCTGGGCTTATAAGAAAGCAAGCTAAGCTTGAGCCTGCGAATGAGCCAGCAGACACCCCCCCCCCCATCATTTCTGCTTAAAGTTCCTCCTTGAGCCTCTGCTCTGACTCCTTTAATGATGGACTGTAACCTACAAGTTGAAATACAGCCTCTCCTCCCCTAATTTGTTTTTAGCTGGAATGTTGTTTGTTTGTTTTCAGAGCAAAAGAGATAAGCTAGAATACTAGTTGATTCTAGGTGCCTAAAAGTTGATAATTAGAACTAGAACACCGTAATTCATTAAAAATGTAGTTGACTTATGTATGGGTTTTATAACATGGAAGGTAAATAAAAAGTAAAAGGATTTAGGAGGGAAAAAAAACTGCATCTCTGAGCTACTTAACTACCGCTTTCACCTGTGATCCTGGGTGATGTCCACAGAGTACCCAGAAACCAATAAGCCTCCGGGAGGTGGAATTACACCTTTGATAATGTGCTTCTTTTTTGTTTGTTTGTTTGTTTTTGAGACAGGGTTTCTCTGTGGCTTTGGAGGCTGTCCTGGAACTAGCTCTTATAGACCAGGCTGGTCTTGAACTCACAGAGATCTGCCTGCCTCTGCCTCCTGAGTGCTGGGATTAAAGGCGTGCGCCACCACCGCCCAGTGATAATGTGCTTTTAATGTTGGGGATTGTGATAGGTTTTAATGAAAAATATAAATTAGATGCAGTTTTTGGCAGATTTCCTGCTTTCGTTTATCTTGCATTATGTGTTTGTTTTATGTGAGCAGTTTATATATTCTACCTACTTTATTCCCCCTACAGCGGCACTTCTAGTGATGAAATGTGCAACTTATACATTATGTATTACATGGAAGCCAAATATGCCGTTTCCTTCATGACCTGTACACAGAATGTGGATCCAGATATGTTCAGAACCATACCAGCAGAGGCCAATATTCCAATTCCTGTAAAATCTGACATGGTTATGATACATGGGCATCACAGAGGTGAGTCGGATATTTAACAGAGTGTCCTGTGGTCTGGTGCTCTGGAGTTCCATTTGTTGTTGACGATGTGACTATATGGCTGTATGATTAATCTAATATCATTTTAGCCTCTTTAGTCAGTCATTATGCACCCACATTATCTCCTCTCTTTCTTTCATATACAGTTCCCACTCCCTGATTTATCTCCATCAAAACAGTAAAAGAGGGCACTAGAGAAATGGCTCAGTTGACACAGTGCTTAGCAGGAAAGCATGAGGCCCTGAGTTCAGATCCCAGCACTGGTGTAAAATCTAGATACAGCGGTGCACAACTGTGCATACTACTAAGACAGAGACAGGGGGATCTTACAGCTCTCCTGGCCATCCAGCCTCACCAAATCAGGGAACTTCTGGTTCAGTAAAGATAGAGTCTGGAAAAATAAGAGGAGTGATTCAGAAAGATATCATTGATGACATCTGCCCCCCACAAACATGTGTAGTAATGTATAGAAACACGCACATCCCATACATGAATATATACGCACGATACAGTGTGTAACACACACACACACACACACACACACACACAGAGAGAGAGAGAGAGAGAGAGAGAGAGAGAGAGAGAGAGAGACCATACACATACACAAAAGGGGGCCAGAGAGATGGCTCAGTAGGAAAAGTGCTTGTCATACACGAATAGTACTTGAGTTTGGTCACTAGCACAGTAACAGCACGTGTCAATAATCCCAGCACTGCAGAGGTACAAACATAAGGATTTCTGAGGATTGTTAGCCAGCCAGTCCAGCAAGCTTTAGGTTCTATGAGCTGCCCATGTCAAAACATAAGAGAGAGAATGCTCATGGAAGACACTGGGAGCCAACCACTGGCCTGCACACACGCACACGTGCGTGCACACGCACGCGAACACACACACACACACACACACACACACACACACACACACACACACACACGAGACTGTTATTTTTGCACCCAGTCCCACAAAGGTAAACCTTCCTTCATATAATTCCCGTTAGTTTTTACTTTCCTTACCTCGTTCCTTCTGTAGGCAGAAATGACCTATAAGATTTGTAATTTGTACCACATCCTAAATAGTGAAAATGCTTATCATCTCCAGCCATTTCTGCACAATGCGCCTTTTCAAATACAAGTTAATTCTTGACATTCCTGATCTTTGCTTTTGGGGTTTGATTCTCAAATTCATGCTTTAGCTTATTGTTCATCTGCAGAAGGGTCATACATGAGTGTCTTTCCTGTAGTTTAAAATCGCAGAACACACACCCTGTCTTGTCTTACTGCATGAAGTTGTACCAGACTGTTTCTTTTAGGCCACCAACTAGCTCCCAAATCAAGACACAGAGACTTACTATTAGTTATGAAGTAAGTAAGTAATATTCTGCTGCATAAACAAATGTAACATATCTTTACATAGCTAAAGTAATTCCACAACATGAATTACACTGAGACCTTATGAGGTTTTGTAAATTAAACGATGGAATGCCACAGCAACTAGTATTCAGGTCATTTACTAAGATGCTAATCTCTTTAGAAAATGTAAGTTTATATTTTCTTGGAGCACCTTAAAATATTATTAAGGTCAATTTAAAAAGTGAATATGACTAGTTTGTGGAAACATTTTTTTTAATGCTCTATAATTAATATGTTACCAAAACCAGCTGCCCTGCTTACCTAACAAGACAGGTAACTGGTAGTTACACTGGGGGTGGCAGGAGTTTGTGATGACAGCATTTCTACCATAAAGATTCCTGATAATGTAATTAACACAAGATTCTGAACAATATTGCTGTTCTGATGGCCGAATCCCACTAAACTAGTAAAGTATGTGATATCTGCTGACAGTTCACCCTCAGCTTTTTTGATCCTTTACAGAACCAGAAAACAAAGATAAGACGGCTCTAATCCAGCAGCCAAAGCATGGAGAGGACGAGGTCCTAGAGCAGGGTACGTACACTTATTTCTCTAACTAGTCTACAAAAGTCTGTTGTCAAAAGAGGCGGCCAAATTATGAAGCCATCAGATAGTTCATATCTCTGTATCAGCCTCAAACCCTATCATTACTGTTCTGATATAATGCATAATTTATAAGGAAATGGTCAGTTGTGCTTAGCCAGGAAAGCAAAATTCATTAGTGTAATTTAGTCCTCTTAGGCATCTCTATCTGTGCTTCAGTTTATATATTATATAATAGTGTCACTTTTTAATATAGTTCATAGACGTGCAAATATAGCCAAAAAAAAAAAAAAAAAAAAAAAAAGCATTGGGCTGCTTTTGAAATCCAGTGAACTTTTCCAAGGAAACGCTTATGTTTGTTAGCTATATTTGCATTTCAAGCAAAAGGAAATTGAGAGTTAAGCCTGCCTGTTGAAGTCACTCTTTTCACTGCTGGCATGCCTTCACAGTCTTGTGTTATATTGTCATGAGTTCTGACGGCATCCTTTTCCCTGTTGTTCTGTGTATTTGAAGGAGTACTGTGTGTAGCTGTTACGTCAGAAACTACATGTGCTGGCAGCCAGAAAGTCATCTCCAGAGCTTTGGTCTCTTGCCAGTTGTTTAGAAAAATAGTGTTTTGAAAGAAAAAAAAAAGAAAGAAAATAGTGTTTTGTGTTAGGTATTATAATGTACCTCCAGTTAAGTAGCTTCAGACTGAATACAGTATGTTTTTAAACAATAGCTTAATATTAATGCAGTAACATGTCCATGTAAGACAAATAAATGAATGCCTTCTATGAACAATGTATGGAAGTTTGGATCAGGGAGTAGCTCCATGGGAAAAGCACTTGCTGAGGAAGCGTGAAGACAGAGCTGGAGTCTCCACCACTCCCAACAAAGGCAGGCAGGTATGGTGTCCCAGCTCTAATCTCGGAGCTTGGAAGGCCAAAACAAGGGATCCCCAGGGCAAGCTGGCCTGTTAGACTAGCCAAATGGGTGAACTCTGGGTTCAGCAAAATACCCCACCTTGGAAAATAGAGATCAATTGAAGAAAAAAGGCTACATTAGCCTCTAGCCTCCACACACAGGTTCCCCTTCACATACAAATGCAAACACACACGAGTATGCAAAAAAGAAAACACCTCATTAAAGTGAAGTATTTTAAAACGCAGCTTAGCTTCAGGGGCTTCTGTAGATGTGTTAAGCCAAAACCAGGGAGATGATTTTGTGCTAAAAAACTGTGATCATAACTTCACATAGCTAAGTTTATTGATCCTGTTGATATGTTTGTTAGGAACTCGGGGAGCAGCAGCCTGCTTACAGACATACTAACATAGTTTAATGTCACTGTGTTGAAATTTTCCCAGGTTTACAAATAATTCTTTTGACACTGGACACAGTTTGAACTTATGTCTTTGGAACAATTTGAACAGTCTTAAAATTCCTTCGCAAACACTGTTGCACATGTGACGGCATCAAACCGAGAGTGTTGTTTGTGGCTATGTAACCTGAGGCTGGATTATCATTTCCTTTTCACATAGCCTAGTTAGTTGATCCGGGTTAAAAGCTGAAAGACCTTATGAGCAAATCATTCTTCCTACTAAGATCCAGGGAGTTTCAGCCATACACACTGCTACCCTTAAAACACCTTGGTATTTGCCACGTTAGTTTCCCTTTGTTTCATGGCGTCAAACTTTCAGTGTGCCCAGTGTGCCCAGAACTCTGTTTCTGTTTTCTTCTGCTTATAATTGAAAAAGAAAAGTACTGTAAAGAAATTCATATAACTTGGAAAGAGATATTATTCCCACAGCCGCGCTGGTGCGCATGTGTTGGAATGGGTGTGTCCATTATCCCCTCCAACATTCTGTAAAGTAGTAACTCACAAAGCCACGCCAGTGGCCATTGTGGTCTCTGTGTTAGACCACTGGTCACTGAAGGCCATCAGCTAAAGATTTAAGTAGAGACACAAAAACTATGCACATTTGTCCAGATTATCTGATATTCTAATGAGATCAATCTATTTCTTTACAATGCACAGGACAGATCTACTCATTACTGAGAGAGCAGCCTATTCTTCAAAGAGACATTTGTGTGCACAAAGTATCTATTTATTTCACTCCCTAGGAAGTCATGCTGACCAAATAGCTAGTAGGAGGACTGTAATTATTCAAATAAATTACCCCATGTAGCATAATTTTTAAATCGAGCCCTTAAACTTAACCCATTGCTTTATTTTGTTGTTCTGGCTCTATTTGTTCCCATGTATTCCTCCACACTGTATTATCTCTTTTAATGTCTTCATCTCCAATAAATGTAGGTCTAAATTATTTGTGTAGTGCTAGCTGCAGAGCTACAGATTTCATCTACATTGGTTCCATGGGAAGTCTCAAACTGTGATAGAGCACAGCAGTTGTGAAAGAAAGAAAGAAACAGTGACCTGTAACGTCAGGAACCTGTATGTGAAGGCAAGCCCTGTGCTGACCACCAGGTACAAGTTGCCTTGCACATAATATAGATATTTCTACACGTATGCATAGTGCATACACATACACATAAAATTGTAATGTGCTATCTGTGTGTAAACCTACGTATAGAAACTATGTACTCAGCATTCACGGGAAATCTAACAGGTAGAGAAAAGACAGGACATGTAATAAATACTGTCTTTTTAAAAGTATAAACTTTACTACGATCATAAAAGTGCATGAGGAATGTCCCATATTCCATTAACTGAAATAAAAAAAAAATATAGTTGCAGGGACTGGTGAGATGGCTCCATGGGGAAAGTTCTTGCCATGCAAGCATGAAGATCTGAATTGGATCCCAGCACCCACACAAAAGTGGGTACAGTGGCATGCTTTGCACCCTAGCACTGGATGGATGGAGATAGGAAGGTACCTGGGCTTGCTGGTCATCTAGGCTAGCCAATCAGAATGTGTTTCCAACATGGAAAAAATATCCAATTAAACCCAACTGTTCTTTTAGCATGGCTTCATCTATTTTTTTTCTTTCTTTTCTTTGAAATTCTTATTTGTTCCCAGAGCATTAATCTTGACAGAAAGTCAGTTGACATCTGAGTCTCCTGAAGCCATAGGGGTGTGGTGTGACATCTGTGCTTTCTCTTAGCACTCCGGCCTTCCCCAGAATGCTTTGCAAGCATATCTCGGACTCTGTCTCAGGTGGTGTCATTTCTGAAACACCAAAGAGCCACTACTATGTAACAGTCTTACCCTTCAAATTGTCTTAGATAATGCAACACCTGAAAACATCTTCACAAGGTGTTCCACAGGTCTGCAGGGCTTTCTAAATAATGGTTGCTTTGAGCTTTTAAGCACTACCCAGTATAGAAGATAACTATACAAACTGTAAATAAACAAAAGGTTGATAGCACAAAGAAATACCTGCATGTGAAATATATGTTACACATATATTTAAATGCATATGCACATATATACATCATATGGAGAATATTTATATTAGACCATGACATATATACATATAATTTATAAACTCTTTTAAAAACTATAATATTTTGCATATTTCTTAATAAAATAAGACTGTTGCACGAGTTAATTTTTTTTCAGTGCTGAGAATCCAACCCAGGTAATGTTAGCCAAGTATTAACTATTAAGGTACATACCCAACCTGCAACAAATATTTTTAATGGCTGCATAATTAGGTTATACTCCTGCTGATTTTTAAATATCTCATTTCTCTGTATATGGGCTTACATGTGAACAAACTACCATGTTTCTGTGCTAAAAATAGAAATATCACCATCCCTTATGTCATTGTGAAGAATTACCTACATATGTGATTACAATAAACAGTGAGTGATAACCTCTATTTAATAAGTTCACAGTAAACAAGTAGGCCAGTGCCCACACATATAATAAGTACAATAGACTACACAATGCGTTACTGTATATACGTGAATCCAGTTACAGCGGTTGTGGGTGAAGGAAATGAGTCCTAGCAAGCCGTCTGGAAGGAAGTGATGCTGACATCTCCCAGAGCAGTTGTGGACACATTCACAGGCCTCTCAAGTCTCTGCTGACACTTTTAGAAAACTAATGCTTGTTTTCTAAGTTTTCCTTACTTCACCTCACACTTGTTCGCTGCACCAGAGGTACAGCCTGATGTTTCTGTCGGCATTATTTAGAAAGATAGCTTACCTGACTCAAACGAGAATCTGTACAGGTATATTTAGAAGCGTTGGAATTCAGTATTGCTTTCCTTAAAATTCAGAATATGGCTGCTGCTCCTAAATTGTGTTGCTTGTAGGGGTGTGGTTCAGTGTTTTCCACACCTCCAGATGGAGTTGAAAGCACAAATGGACAGTCCCAGCGCACCCTCAGAATAGTGCATTGTCCTCTGGACAGCATTTCTTTTGCTGCAGATAGGACCTGAGACAGTTTCATTCAGTTTGCTCAGAACTCTTCTCACTGGAGTCTTTGTGCCCTCATATAATCAATCTTTCCACTCAAAGGTCAGAACGATCAGCTGTCATCCCTAGGCATGGAGAATAGGACAAAAATACAATTTGTAGAGGAAAACACTCCGTGACCCCAGTCAGGTGAAGGTTATTGACACCTTCTGTGAAACAGAATACTTTCGAAGTAGTTGTATGCTAACAAAAATGAATTATCATTGGCATGTCTTATCAAATAAGCAAAAACCAAGAAACAGAGTGGCAAGTTAGAGCCATGGCAGTAGAATGGAAAGTCTTTCGATAGTAAGATCTGGTAAACTAGGGGTGAGACACACCAGATGTAGTAACTGAAATGTGTAATTGTTAGCCCTGTTCAGAATGAGACATTAGTTTGGTCTCCTTACAAAGTCCCCGTGATTTTAATATTATCCTCTTAGCGACTCCAGGGAGCCTCAATGTTATTTGGCCCAGTTTTAAATATACTACAGTTCTTGTGTATGGTCTCATTTGCTAAAATGTATCAGTTTGTTGTGATTTATGAGTTACTCACAAGTCTTTGTTTATTGAACTCATCTATCAAACACAGTTCTAAATCCCTCCAAGCCTCTGGGAAGCTGACTGAGTGCTGTTTAGAATCGGTTCCCTGATATCAAAGTGTGAATGATCATTTATCACATGGCTGTGCCTTCCCTTATAGCTCTGTGTACATGGCAATTGCAAGAGCCTCCTCCTATTTGATATTTCTTGAGTATCTTCCATTCTCTTGTAAGAAGATCCATTTCATATGTGAGCCTTGAGCTGGGCATCATGGTCTCATGTTTGTTACTCCAAGGCTGAAGAATAAACATTGTGAGTTAATAACTAGTAAATAATCGATAAACCAAATCAAAATTAATCAATAGTCAGTTATGACTTTATCTTAAAACCAAATATTTAACTATTATTTTTTAAAAAAAAATGCTTTTTCCATTCCATGCATCATTCTCATTAATCGGTTATCTTACATGTAATTATTGGCTTGCTACATGTAATTATTGGGGTTACTTGGAATACCTTGTCAGTTCCTACCAAGTAGAAAATTTCTTATTGTCCCCTTAGGTGATTAATGCCAGCACACACCTTAGAAACTTAGAGTTTAGTTGTTGTTTACATTTGTGTGGACTGTGAACTCCCATTTCCTCAGCACATTGGTTGCTACTCTAATTGTGTTTTTCCAAATATCAAACCGTCTCAGTCAAATGCCATGAGAGACCTGCCTGTGCATTTCACAGCAATCAAAGTGTTATTGGATGTTGAGGAACGAATGGGATCCCTCCGCAGGATAAAGCTATCAAGGAAAATTATTTCTCTCTGCTGATACGGAAGTAAAGGGCAACGTCTTCACGAGCTACTCTCGTAGAATCCTGGAGTCATTTCTTGGGCACTCCCCTGATAGGAACTGCACTAAAGAGTAGGAATGTGGTAGCGGATAAGAAAAGAAGTTATTTCGTGACTGACATTTATGTCATAATTTCTACATTCTCAGAGATATTTTAAATGTGCAAAACCTGTTTTAACTACTGCGTATGATTTGATCGTGCGTGAAAGGTGATGCTGATGGCGGTAGGTAAAACTGATGAGAAAAACAGAATAGTCTTCTACTGTTGCCTAACACAGAGACTGGTCAGTAAACTTCAGCTCCCTTTTATAAAATGATGCTGTGAATACGCACCAGTTAGTTAGTTTACAGGTTCCTAGCGTTATAATATGGACAACTTGGAACAAAGAGAAAATTAGTTCTTAACAAAGTAAACCTGGCTTCTGAACTAGGAAGAAAGACAATTGAAAAGAAAAATAACGTAGTTGGCAGATTGGAAATACATTTGTAGGAAGAGACTTATGGCCACTATGAATAAGAGAAAGGATCCTGGATCCAGCACAGTGAAAAATTTAGAAGGTCTGTTTGTCGCTTTTGTTACTGTAACAAAATACCCAAAACAATGGAACTCTCTTTTTAAAAAAGAGGTTTATTTAACCCATACTCTGGGTGCCAATGGCATGTATTTGTTAATGGACTTCTTCCTACAGAATTCTGAGATGTTTTACAATAATCTGATTAAATTTCCACCCTGTTAATAATTAGAAAAAAGAAACAATTTTTGGCCTGCAAGTACTTAGCAGACACAAGTTTATCCAAACGTCAGTAAAAGGTAACTTAGTAAGACTCTGTGCTAAGAGTCCCTGCTTAACTTCCTACCCTCAGGCAACATGGAAATGCCTTTAGTTTCCACACCTAGTATGAGGGAAATAATAATAGCTATGTCAGAGAGATGAAATGTTAAATTATATGAGGAGGTCAGCAAAGTTATGAGGTCATGCTAACCTAAAACGAAGTGGCTACCGCTGCTGTTCTCCATGGGCTGAAAGCCACTTGCATGACTGTTACCAGTCAGCCAAAAATATAGTAACATACAGCTTTCTAGGATCAGCCACATTTTTTTCCCAGCACAAATACTAATAGCATGCTCTGCCTCACCCAAAGTATCCCAGATTTGGAAATGAACTATGTGGTTATCTTAGCAGACAGTCTCAGAGTAGAACTAGAGAAAACCACTCAGAGATGTGGGGGTAGACAGAGGTGAGGGGACTTGTCTGGACTATAACCCAAGGGCTCCAAGGAGGCAGGGCTCTGTGAATCACAAGCCAGTCAGCAGAGAGAGAGAGGCTTCAACATCACCTCATAGGTTTCAAGTCCAGACCAGGGCCTGGGTCTGTTGGGAGGAAGGGAACAACCTTTGTCTCAGCGTGACAACCCTCAGAGGATGGTGGGAATCCATGATGAGCACTTGTGGTCAGGAGGCACAAAACGCTCACAAGCAGTATAATTTGGACTTTTTGGTCATAAGAGAGAGAAGGGCAAATTCACTGTTGGGATTGAGAGAATAATTCTGACAAAGAGCTCATGGGGAGATGTTCCATGCCTGGATCTGGGATTTTTGTTTAATACTCTGTGACTTCTGGGGGCAGCACTAGCCATTCATGCCTGCTTTCTCAGTTCAAACTCCTTTAAAAATTACATTTCATAGTCAGCTTATAAAATAGTAGATTACCATACAGCCTTCTCATGTAACCTTATTTTGATTTAACCCTCCCTGTCAATGCATCCCTTCCTTCCATGTCCACAGCCATATCCCCTCTTAAACAGCCACCTACTGACCCAAAGTGTCAAAAGGATGCTCTAGAAATGGTATCGGGAAAGCTGGCTGTCGATATGTAGAAGAATTAAATTAGACCCTTGTGTGTTACCCGGATCAATTGAAAGTGGATCAGAGACCTCAATGGAAGATAAGAAGTCCTGAAAATGACAAAGGAAAGCTTGAGCAAAACACTTCAATGACTTAGATATAGGCAACAAGATTCTGGAAAGGACTCCAATGCTAGAGAAATAATAGCAGGAATTGACAACTGGGGTTATGTGCAATAAGCAGTTCCTGCACAGCAAAAGAAACCATCTGCAGAGAAGAGACGATTTACACAACAGGAAAAAAATCTATTCCAGCCAGTTTCTTCTGTTTATGTCCTCGTCCATCTAATGTCTCATCAGACATATTCCCAAAGTTGAGATCTTAATGTGCTTAAGAAAAACAGTAACCAATTCAAGATTCCATCTATCCAGGAGCGGCCGGGAGAGAGGGAGAGACAGAGAAAGGAAGAGAGACATTGATTGGTGGGTTTCCTGCATAAAAAATAAAATAAAATAAAACTGGGAGATAGTGAGACAGCCATCTAGTGGTCTCTGGAGTTGAGTTTTCACAGCTCAGTGCAGCCAGGCCTACCGTGTTGCTTTAACATTTTGCTTCCCTAACCCAAAATTGACTTTCAATGACTATTTCAAAGGAACAACACTGCTCTGCACTTCTATCTTATGACTGCTTTTAGACTTTGATGAAGCTGAAGGGCCATGCAAAGTACTCACCCTGTGCTGTGTTCCTCCTTGCTTATTAACCTGATGACATCAGTTCAAGTTTGGAATCATGTGTTTTATCTCTTCTTGAAATAACACTGTATTTTATTTTCTGTGTGAAATGTCTCATTACTCAAGCATGATGAACTCTTTGGATGAACTTTCTTCTGTAAGGCAGAGTGTGAATGTGACCATCCAGTTTGGTTGAGTCATGATTTGTTTCGTTTGTTTGAAGAGATTGTCCCATTAGTTAGAAATTGTTTTCTGATTGAAGATTTCACCTAAAATAAGCTGATTTTATGGGTGAGAATTTCAAATCTACTTTGAATTGTTAAGCCAAGATCATTTGTAACTGTGACCAATGTGTTAGTGTAAGCTTGCAAAGACTTTGTATCCCCTTGCACAAATATCTTATCAATATAGTCTTCAGTGGCTTGCATCATAGCTAAACCATTTATGACTTTTTGGCGTCTCATGGCCCTAAAGAAAAGGCTTATAAGTGTTAGACAGTGGGGCTGTAGATGTAGTTAAATGTAGGCAATCAGAATCTACAATCACGGTTTCCTAGCAGCTAACCTGTAAAATAGATTGAGAACAGGAAAACCTGGGGTTGCCAGGACACCACATGTGTGTTTTCCGTTCACATAGCAGACATAATGAGTTTGTCCACATAAATGATGATGATTTAAAATTGTATGGGCTGTCTTTTGAAATTGTATCTAATCACAGATTGTGCATAACTTGTTTTCATAAAATCCTACCCAAGTCTGTTCTTTAATGTACTCATAAAAAAAAAAAACTTATGATGACTCAGCTAATGATTTTCAGGTTTTTTCCTCTTATGTTCTTTGTTTCCAACTGTTTCTAAAGGATTAAAAAATAATTCTTCTAGAACTGTTTCACTTCTTGCTTAAGAGGGGCAATTGGACCTACTTATGCTAGTACTAGGGAAACCCTAAGACTAGCTTCTCAGTTGTCACATACACACATGTCTGACAGAATGGTTATGTTTCACACATAGTCTTGAAAAAGAGTCTTATAGCTTGAGCTTTAACAGGATTTTCAGAACAATACAAATTGCTTGTGATGGTAGCTTTCTTTAATGCAGCTGTGGCTATTTTTATTTTTGAAATCTGATGGAGGCCTAAGTTCTTAATTTCTGTATCGTATCAGTTATTTTTAATGTCCACATCAGTTGAACTATTCTGAGGAAGCCAATGATTAAAACATGGATACAATGACATGCAAATTATTTTTTTTACTTGTGCTCATATGTCAGTGGTCACAGTGTGTGAAGTAACAGGAAGAAGATGGTTTATAAATGAAATGTAAGAATATTTCCCAGTGTTTGACTTTCCTTTCCCATTCTCTCTGTCCCCTCTTCTGTCCCTCCCGTCCTTCCATCCCTCCATCCCTCCTTCTGTGAAAGTCTAAGAACCTTACTTCTCCCTGACTGTCACAATCAGATGATGTTTCTAAGAATCCAAGTGTAAATGTTACTGTCTTGTAAACACTCTGCCTCTTTATCTCTTTTGTCCCCGCAGGTGATTTGTATTCACTGCTTTCCAAGCTGCTAGGAGAGAGGGACGGTGTGGTTCATGTGCACAGATATAACCCCGCAGAAAAGACAGAGTCCGGTTCAGACCCGGTAGCTGAGATGGCAAACATAGTCCAGAAAAAGGACCTGACTCGGTCTGATGCCAGAGAGGGTGCAGAGCGTGAGGAAAGGGGCAATGCTATCCTAGTCAGGGACAGAATCCACAAATTCCACAGACTAGAGTCCACTTTGAGGCCAGCTGAGAGCAGTGTCTCCCCACAGCAGCCTGGTGAAGGTCCCTGGGAACCAGAACACTCAGGAGGTGCGTTCAGACTTTCTTCTAAGCAGTAAAGTATGAAACGCTGCAATCCACATTAGCAAAATCTGAAGGGAATAAAAATTAGTACGTAGTAAAACTCACCAATAAAAATGACTTACTGGAACAAGTATGACTCAGATTTGAGCTCTCAAATACCACAGTCCTTTGGAAAAGATTTTTATTTTGAATTTTTGGGTTGGCCCTGTACTATGTAAATTCAGCATTTATTTCAGCGAATGGGTCCAAAGTAGGACGACGCTTTGAGTCATTTTGGAATTGACTGTGTGTGTGAAATTCAGAGTAACCAATCAACATTCCCCCCTTACCTAAACGGGAGGAAGTTGAAATTTCCAAACCTCCCCTATGAATCCGAGTGTATAGTGTATATATATATATATATATATATATATATATATATATATGCTTTTCCTATCTTCTCATGCGATTAATGCACTCTCACATTCTCATCCTCCTGACTAGTAAAGTATAACCATTTTATGACTGATTTCTTAAGTTCCATTATCAGCTGCTGTCATAATTGAAAATTGAGTATGTATTTCTGAAGGGACCGCCAGTAAGTCAATAATTATCAAATTTATCTTTATTTCTGGCCAGGATTTGACTTCCATAAATTAGAGAACAATACCTTATTCCCTTCAGGTTTCTGTACTGGCAAGCTGTAGATGCCTCGTCTTTG